>NW_009632981.1:48988-60831 GCF_000690535.1 Cariama cristata | reverse complement strand
CAGTTTTTTACCCAGCGAAGGGTATTCCGTCATATCCATAAACTTAGAGAGGAAACAAGAGAACACAGACAGGAAGGAAAATATGGGGAGATACAGAAGCAAAAATGAGAAAACTCTAAGTAGAGAATCTATGTATAAATTCCAGACCAAAGAAAAACTCCTTATTTCAAAATATGCCACTCAAAAACTACATGTATTTTAAAGGACAATATTCACCTGCTCTTTGCAATACTGGACTGTAAGGAATTATAATTGGGAAATATATTTTAGATACAATATATGCTGAGAAGTCAACAAGGTAAAAACGTTACAGCAATTTAGCTGCAACTCATGCTAAAGATCCGGTCTCCTTCCCACTTCATACGTGTTGCAACATCTCTAAGGTGGTACAGAAAACCCAAAGCAGAAAGTCGGGCATGAGAAATGTCATTCACCGACGTCTGTTTGGTTACGTTTCCCATCACCAAGCAAACAGGAAACGTTCTCAGGCTCACAAAGAGGCAAACAGAAGCCAGAGCTAAAAGTAGACTTTTTTTTTTTCCCCTTCTCCCCAGCCACATACACTAATACTCTGAAAGAACGGAAGCCATATGGGGATCGGGTTATTATTCAGCTACTTACTGCCTTCAGGTGGCTCCAAATTAAAAAGAAAGATTGTCAGCAGATGTACCCATCTAGTCTACTTCTTCTTCATATGGTATGCTACAACATTCTCACATCTACGCCCATCAACACGCTCCAGACAGAGGTGTGCTGGCATTTCACCATCCAACCTTTTTTTAATCCCCCTTCAGGAACTCACAGATCAATAGCTGATTTAAAAAAAAAAAAAAATAAAAAATTGCTCTGAGCTTCATCACTGCAATCTTTTTTTTTTGTTTTTAAGGAATGATCCAAAGGAGTTTCAGATTTATTTTTTTTAAGTGGCTGCACCTGGAATGCAGTAATTGTGGCATGGATATCTCCCCCAGAGCTTTGTCATCTCCCACGTCACCCATCTTCGCTGTAACCACTGCAGTACCATGCCTGTCTTCTCTTCTCCCCAGGGCCATCAAATGCATTTTGACTTCCGTGAGTCTTAACTATTTTGAAGTTTAATTACATCTAGCCCCGCATCTTCTTTTTCGCACTTGAGACCGTAGGTGGAATTACTGCTCAGGGAGCAGGTTGTCACTAGCAGTGAATTGTTAACGTGAACAAATACGCACATGCAGTACACAGGCTGAATTTAATAAATAATAATGATTGGCACTCTCTCCCATTTTGCTTTCTATTTGTGGATAGCTGGACAACAAGCTTGTTTGTAAATAAAGTTTTCATATCAGGTATGTGCACAGAAAACCACCACAGACCTCTTCAAATATAATTTTTCATATATTTGTGATTTTCATTCATACATTTGCGATATAGAAAATGTCTCAAAGACACAAAATAATTGACGATGCAAACTTCACCTGCTGTAGCACTCATTGGCAATTCATATGCACTTTATGACGTGAAAAAAATTATGTAGAAAACTACGGGTTTAACATTTCAAACTCATGAACTCATTGGTTTTCTTACGTCTTCATAACCTTGCAGGCTGATTCGCAACTACTGTGCTTTGCAAGAATAGTAAAATAAATGTAAATACAACCAGGCAAAATACATCCAGAACACCAACTTTGGGACGTCTCAGTGTAAGCATTCTTCTGTTCGCTCTTACAAACATACAGAGATTCATCACACCAATAACTGCTACGACTGAAAACTAAAAACACAGCTGAAGTTTCAGAAGATTTTTTCCCTATGTGTATATTTGAATTATTTGATGTTTTCTTAATACAAATAGTGAACACTGTTTTCTACCTTCTATTTTTTCTAGCTGTGCCTTAGTGGAAACACTTCAGAATATTTTTTTCCTTCTGCTGGAACAACAAAATTCTTTTCTTAGTGCAAAAAGAAAGAAAAGTAGTAAAGATTATATCAGATGTTGTTCGTTACACAATATAATCAGAACTATGCTATGGGGAAGTGAAGCTGAAGGTTAAATTTGGGAATGCAACAGGAGAACCTTTCAGCTGTGAATATTGAGGTGGCTTCCTGTTGAATTACTACTTTTCTGGGTTTTTTGCAGCTGTGTGTGAACTTTCCAGAATTTGCTGCTGAACACAAACTAGAGAAGACTTCAGAAATACTAAAATACTATTTTTAACTATGTGAAAAACAACTTAAATACAAAAAAAAAAATCATGCCAGTATTATTTCCAAGACGGATTGGTTGTTCTTATCCATTCAAAGCAACTTTGAAACATTCTCCTGCTGGATCTATTATTCAGTCCCCAATGTTGAAGCACCCTTAAAAATCACTCAGAGCAATTGAAGAAGGCCCACATGCTCCAGCAGAAGTGTCCTTGTACCGATAAGGGCTCTGAATTGATTTGAAGGCACTACCCAAGTCAACACGCACTTTACCGTAACACAGGCTTAGTTCATGGTAGTATTACATGAAATTAGACGGGGGCCCAGGAATGCACATATGCACTCAAGTTTCCCCATATGTGTGAATGCATTCAGATACCCTTATTCTAAAATCCTCTTAGAGGACTTCAACAATTCATTTAAAAGGCTTGTTGAGATTTTTCTGGTTTCCAATACACTTCAATTTCCCTAGTGATTATAATCGGCCCCAAAACCCACAGCAACGCTTGTAGCATTGCTAAATCCCACTCACCAACTACAAACTTTTTATCCTAACATGAAGTAAAAAGAACAGGTACCTAGACTTTGTGCCTGGGTTGGAAATTCTCAATACAGTTTCCAAGCATATTTTAATGCTAACAAGTTATTAATACTTAGCTATATATCTGCATGTTAATATTGTGACTCTGGTTTATAGGAATAGATTTCTAATATTCTGTTTTAAATTCATAAGTGTACATTCTTATTGTTATACTCCTTGTCTATCTTTGGACAGCATTTCCTTTCTAAACTGTCATTGTCATTAAAATTAAATTTTACTGCAACATGTCTGCCTAAGCTTTTAGGGACGCAGGGGGAGAACCAGTTATTTGTGCACACGCTTTTATAGCATGCACTTCTCAAAGTAAGACTGAAAAAGAAAAGGCAGTATTCTTCAAGTTCATCATGTCATTATTTACTAATTAATAAAATGCTCCCTCTGGATGCAAATACAACTTTATGCAGTCATTTTCCACTTTAAATAAGAAGCACTACTACAGCATAAACAACACAAAGATAAAGACAAGCTGCATTTTGTGCCAGAATACAAAATGCAATTATTAGTAACAACATCATCATCATGTTCAGTTCAGCTAACGCTAGCAGTCTTGGATCTTTGGTGCACAACAGCATCCCAAATCTCTTATTGAAATTGCTCTGGTCCTACACTTTTAAATTAATAGACTGTAGAACAGATACTTGGGTGCAGGAGGTGACCGTACCGACGAGCAGAAGGAGCGGTCATCCTGTTGCACTTCTGGACCCATGGGGTCCTGCAGTATAACTAGACGTGTTAGAGATACTGTTATATTCTGTCCCTAGAGCATCCATTTGCTACAGTACCGAGGCCGAGAGAACCACAGATATTGCAGAGTCGTCGCTGGACATGGCCTCAAAGCCATCTTGCCCACCCCACTACTCCAGTGACCAGCAATTCAATGATCTTGAGCTGGCGCTTAGATAGCCCTAGGCCATCTCCGCCTCAAAATTTTCTGGCAAGGACACATTGCCTACCCTACCTTCCTCCCTGCTGCAACACAGCCTCTGCACCAGGGGATTAGATGAGTTGTTTGAATTTCCTGAGCCTCGCAGGGGCAGGGGGAAACCATCCAGGAACAGTTGGCTCTTGGGCCTCTCAGAAGAAAGGGGCGAGGAGTGGGGGGAGCAAAGACCCCAACCGATCGGTCAGTTGTTTCCTCTGGCTGACAGTATGCAATATTCCTATAAAGCAGTCTTCTGCAGGACAAGACAATCACCTGAAGAGCTAAAATCTATATGCGACACTCAGGTCACAAGCAAGGCTGAGATACCTAGGTAATATCAGAGGCACAATTACCGACAGAGAGGAAACAGCCAGAAAGAGGATGATAAGTAACAACAATTTGCTTATATCACAACAGGGGACAGACTGCCATATATCTTGAGCAAAATAGTATCTCACTTCTTCCAAGAAAATGAACTTCATCTCAGCTGACAAAATATGAACTTCAAAGTATTATTTTAGCATGAGGAATAATCTTACTGCCAGCGTTGCTTCTGTGCTGCGTCTGCCGACCTTCCAGTTGCTCCGGCCGGCTGTTCTGAGATGCTCAGGCACAACCTGTTTGACCAGGGACAGACAGGATTGGAAAGGCTCCCGTGGCAAAACCTGTGCAAAGCACAGGTCTGTGTTCATCACCTCCTGTGGAAGTAACAGAATTGATTATTGAGCTGCTCATGGTCTTTGAACCTCAAGGGTCGTGATCTGAACAAGAATACACCCTGTCACTGAAGTGCAGATGCTGAAACTATAAGGCTAATTCCCTTCCTTAAAGGGAATCCAAACACCCTGATGGCACCTGGTGAACATTAAAGCCAGCTTTGGTTTCAAAGTCAGAAGCCCTTGGGAAAAACAGAGGTCACATTTGTCACGTCACTCTTTGCTCTCCAAACATTGTTTTCCTCCTTTCTTTCTTTATGTTTTCATTAACACTATCAAGCTTTACAAATATTTTTCTTCTTTTTTATTTTTCCTTTTCTTTTCTTCTCCCTCTCTCCCCACCCCCCTTCAGTTCTCCCACCATCTGTACCAGCCTGTTCCACCCTTACTGTGTGAAAATCCAATAGGAGACTGAGCTCATTTGTAAGATAAAGTAGCAAAACAGAGCTGGTAAAGCCAAGTGTGCTGTGACCCCTCCGTGACCATCGCATGGTTATTCTCCTGTGCTTCACCCTGCCGGTCAGCATCCATACAATGTTATCCAAGGGCATGGAAAGCAGTTCCTACAGGTGAAAGCAGGGCCACCACCACGCAATGTGGCTCCTGAGTGTGAAACAAGCAGGGATCAACTTCTATAGGAAAGACAAAAACCCATAACGCTGAAGCAACTGGTCTAGGAGTTTGTTTTCAAGAGAAGCTATTGGCAGAAAAGAAAAACAGAAGGGTGAAGTGGGGGAATGGGAAACTTCTCCCTACAGGAAGATTCTTCTCAACTGTTCGGGGGTGGTGATTTCACATCCTAAAGCAGAAAGACTCAGATCCCTTCCGCAGAAGTCGCACCAACAAAAAGTTACATGATGTGGCTGAAGATGATCTCATTAACTATGTAAACACTCGCGGCAATATCCAATTATACACTTGCTAAGTCATTACCTCTCATCACCAAACAAAACAGTGTTTCAAAGCTGGAAATATCTTGCAGGAGTTAGAATTGCTTTATTGTACCCAAGGACTCTGCTCAGCAGAACTGGAGCTACCTCCTTTCCTGGGTCTAGGCACCTATGTCTATTATTATCTTTAAGTGAAATGGAGCAACATGAACACTGTTGGCATGGCAATATAAGGGGAATTTGTTCCCAACTAAGCCCTGACCCTGTAATTTTTACATGTCTGAGTACACTGAATCAGGAAGGCTTCAATACTTTAATGGACAAAAAAGTGCCTTTTTTTTTTTTCCCTTAGAAAAGATTTCTATAATGATTAACACTACTCTTTCTTGAAATCTCACTTTCTCTTGCTTACATGTAAAGATAAAACAATTGGATAAGCCGTTTCATTTAAAAGTTAAATCCTCAGTTTCTTCACACACTTGTTCATAAGCAAGGTTTAGACTGCAGCTGGAAGGAGGATATACATGCGTCCCGTCCCCAGTGCGCTGAGGGGCTAGAGTACCACAGGCAGATTGAAAAATACCCTAAACTCTGTTTCTGGAGGTATTAAACTTTTGAAATCCCACCCCCAAATGGTGGAGACATCACGCTGCCAACTACCTAAGAGCATGCCCAGGACTGGAGGCACCTACCATCTCAGCGCTCCTTGGGTCTTCTCCTCTGCCCACTGGCATATGTCCCAAGAATAACTTGTTCCAACATACTGCATGCACTTAGCAAAATAAAGGCTATGGACACAGATATCTTATTTGTAGTGCCAGAAGCTGACACCAAATTCCTCTCTTATATGTACCCATATAACCCAGAGCCACTCTACTGAATTCCCAGGGGCAAATTAAACCAGTGATGCCCTTCCACACTTACCCAGGCACAGAGGGACAGAGCTTGCCTCACACTCCATAACAGAGGTGGTCCAAGTAGATAGGACTTGAAAAAAGCCAACAGCTCCGTTTGGGGAAGCTCAGAGTGCTTTCACGTCATACAGTTAAGTTATTTACAGCTGGGTGTTGGTATATTACAAACTCCGAGACACCAAAATAAAGCGGGTTGGGTAGGACAAGCGTGCATTTATTCGGGGTTCATCTTCCAAAGAAAGAAAACAAGGTGCAGTATTGCTGCTTAAAAAAAAACCCCAACACTAAATGGACATGAAAGCAGTAGCTTTGCAAGACCTTTTCCCAATGGCACAGGGTCTCTCCGCACTTCAAGAACTCTCCTTGGGTCATGACTGATCTAGCCAGCTTCCTTTTTGGCTGGATACAGCCTTGGTCTTCCCTTCCTCCCTCTGCAATGCTTGTAAGTGGCTGACATTTTTAAGAGCATGGCACTAAGCAGGGTTTTAGTACAGAGATCTGCAATTTTTTGCAAAATCGTTCTCCTCACTCTTCTTTCCCCCCACTCTACCGCAGAGTATCTGTGAGAGGAAAGGTTGGGTACCAGTGGTCTGAGTGTTGGAGCTGTATGTTTTACATTAAAGACTATCATTTACTTCGGGAGGTAGACCTGTTGTACACAGAACGTGCATCAGGCACCAGTGGCTGCCCCATGGCAACGTGACAGTCATCTGATGTCACCGTCAGCTCACACACCTGCTCCAACGGTGCAAAGAGCTGAGGGTTTTCCCTGATTGATGTATGCCACTGCTTCATGGGGCTGCGTGGGTGAAGGATGTGGGCTGGCCCCGGCAGCGCGCCGACCTGAACTTCCCCCTGACATTGCACAAGGAGAAGACAGACTGAGACTGCCCACCCACACAGACAAACCAGTAGATATAAAAATACATGACCATAAAAACCAGGACACGAGTGAAGACAGGGAAACTTCTCTCTCTTTTTCTTTTTTCTTCTCTTTCTCACCAGCACCGCAAATAAGTCATGCATGAAAACACCAGCATAAAAGCAGAGGGCTGGGTTTACTGGAGCAATGCTGACTCAAATCAAGTTACGCACACAAACTTGTTGACTTACTGCCTTCACTATGTTTGCTACCATGCTCCTATCACCACACTCCTAGAAATTCCTTCAGATATTTCTAACTCTCCATTTGTCTATTTAACTACAAAAAGAAAAAAAGGAGGGGGGGGGCGGGGAAGGTTTGCACTTCTGTCTGTATGAAAAGTACAAGATTGGCTTAAGAAAGTATCTGGGAAGTAGAGAAGGACCAACTTCTCAAGTCTACAAAAACAACCACTTCTACCACATACGCTCACCTATCTCCTGAGAGGAAATTCACTGCTCAGAAACCTGATATTCCACATGCTCTAATTAAGGAAAAAGGAAATAGCTTTCACAGTCTCTTGTGCAAGGGCCAACGAACATAAGTCAAACACTCACCTAAAACCATGAAAACACTTTGAAAAGAAGTAAAACAAACATTCTGCTAATTTTCCAGATGTGTATCTAGTAATGTTTCGGATATAAAGGGTAGTGGGTAGGAAAGAGGAAAAGAATTTAGTGATGTGGGAGCGAGACGCACCTTTATAATCCGTCCTCGTCCCACTTTATGCGTTTGTGATGGAGGGATTTGCTCTAAGCTGCTTCAGTCGGGTTACCAGGGTGGCACAAAAGGGACGGTGCCACATCTCAAAAAGCTACTTTCTGAGAAGCATTTTGGTTCTCTGGTCACACTTATTTCTGTAGCACCTATTAAATGCTTAGGGAAAGGGAGCAAGACTCAAGGGGTAACACAGCCCAGTAAGTCTTCACCCACCTCCTGAAGTTTTAGGAGGAAAGTATTCCTCCTGCAAGCATTTAGGAAACTCCAAGACCTCTTTTACGTTGAAAACGCCTTCTGTCTGTAGTGCAATGTGTTATTCCACCTGCTTCCAAACAGTTTAGAAATGGTGATTATTCATCACATTTGTACCAAAGAAGGAAAAAAAAAAAAAGTGCTAGCCAAAAATAACGTTTACAGACACATTTCCAGTTCCACTCAACATCACAGTTATCTGCCCGAGTCTGGCCCCTTTGAGCTCAGTAACCCCGCTGAAAGAAGGCAGGTGAGCCCAGCAACCAGTTTTGAGATTAGAGACTGCAATCAAGGGTTGTTCGCTAAACAAGCCAGCTACCAGTTTTTTCCAAATCTAGTGACTGCTAAGAGTATGTTTAAGTTTTTCAATGTAAATGCACTTTATTTTGAGTCAGCAAAACTGAAAAGGAGACACTTGACAAGAAAGGCATTGCTAGTCTAGAGATAAGACCTGAACATTACCACTCCTGATGCAAAGACATGGCCACCCATTCCTATGCGCCTTCTGCATAAGAGTCAGCTACAACAGCAGTAATCAAGACGCAATGGTAAGAATAAGAAAGGAAACTCTTCTTATCTATTTTCTCCTACCAACGTCGCTTAAGCGTAAGACACACTGTTCTTTAGATGTGGATGCTATACAAGATCTAGCCCCTTCCATCTTGTTTTGCAAAATACAAGACGATTTCAAAAACGGAAAGTAAATGTTGGTTTCCTTTTCAAGTGTGTTTTATTTGTTGATCGTTTACTGGGAAAGTAGTAAACAATTATGCTGAAATACACTGATCTGAAAAGACTTTACTGCTATGGGCTATGTTACATACCAGGACAAAGCAAAGAACTCTTCACAGTTGCCTCCGAGCAATACCTTCAGAGAAATTCTAGTATTTTTGCACCTTTATGCATCTTACCCTGTTCACAGAAAAATAGTGATTATGTCTGATGTAGAAATTACGGTGAGAACAGATCAATAACCATATTGTTATTAACAGCGATAAACCTCAATTTTTATTTAGCATCTTTTTATCCCCAGAACTCAAGGCAGCTCGCTTATTGTCCTTATTTCACACGTAGAAGACCTCAGGAACTTTGAGATGCAGTTACTTTCTTAAGGTCATACAACATGCCATTGACAGATCCTGGAAGCCAGCTCAAGATCTGCAGTCCTACCAGACGGTAGGCAGCAAAACTAGATACCTTGGGTTTTTTCCTTCTTTTAATTTCCACTTATGCCTCCGTGTATTTTGATCTGCTTCCTTCAGCATTTAGCAAAGCACTGCTTCAAATCCTAGGTTTCCAGGAACACAGCTGGTTTTTCTCTGGAACTGCCCTTCTTCCTGCAACACTGAGCAACTCCACGTACAAAAGCGCTCACAACCTCAATTTGTGCCAGAAAGGTCGATCTCCCCCTGCCTCCCCAAGTACCACCACAGAAAAATGAGATTAAAAGTTACTTGAAAACGTGAGATACTGGCCTGTCTTTTCCTGGCAGGGTAAAAATGCAGTTTTTCCTCTTGGTCAGAGTGCATTGACATTGCTTTGAGTATAAAAAGCCCCCAGTGATGCCACGATCACAGCTACAAAAGGAGCATTTTCTAAATAATTTGTATTTTTTGTGTATCCATTTTCCCTCTTAGAAAGCAGCACCTTTACCTCTCACCCTCACCTGGTCTACTAAATGCAGCCTTAGCACCTACTATAGACAGCAAACAGGCCCAAAAAAGTCCAAACTACACAGAGTATACTTTTCACAGGAAGAAAAAAAAAGCCCACAGCGATCACTCAGCGGCAGATGGTATCAGTAGAAATGTCATAGCCATCTTTTTTCCCCACATCTCCGTTTCATCTCAAATACCTGGCACTGCCAGAACTCCGTTTAAGAGCGGAGATTTCCCTGCCAGCCACAGCTGTCAAAAACTCGAGCCAACCGGTCCAACAGAGCTGGATGGATTACAAATAAAGTTGTAACTAACTCAAGCACCTTCAGCTACCAGCTACACATCCATTCACTTCAGAGGTACCTCTGCAAATGCAAAAATCGCACCTCCCTCTACCAGTCTGGCCACTTGCAATCTGGCTGAAGCAAGATGCGGCATCCCCTACCCTCACAAAAAAAGTCTGTAATTTGCAGCGTGAGCTCCGTCACAGGGTCTTTACATTACGTTACGTATCGTAATGTCTTTTTCTCGTCCTTGCAAAGTCTCCCATGCCAGATACGGTTGGACTCGATGATCTTAAAGGTCCTTTCCAACCTAAACGATTCTATGATTCTCTAGCAAATCCCAAAATCTTGAGGCCCCAATAGCTTGGCACTATCCAGCATAGGATGATCAAGTGGATGTAGTAACCACTCCCCACTAGCGTGTCTCTCCGTACACAACCTCTTCCTAGGCCAGGTGTTTCCCTTCACACGAAAAAACGCCATCAAGCTGAAGAGGAGCAAACACTGCAGTGTTTTACCTCATGGCTAATAGCAGAAGGGCTTTCTGTAGTTGGGAATTCAAGGCAAAGAGTCTGGGAAGCAGGAGATCTTTTAAAGCTCCTCTGCCTATAGAGTTTGCTGAACTTTCATTTTTGAGATGAAATGCAAAGGCAGTTTCCTCATCTATTCCTCTACTAAAAAAGGATCGGCCAACTCAAATTCCTGTGTAACTACAATACCTATTAGTCTGGAAGTGCTCCTCTAAAGTTTCATTGTGCATTTTCTGACAATAAACACCAGAAATCAGTTACGAGCCATGTCAGACTCGGAAATAAATATCAGTTATTCAAACATGAATCTGCAGTTACTGGTGGCAGGAAAATAAACACCATGTAATTTGTCTTGCTAAGCAAAAGCCAAACCGAATGGATGAAATAATTATCTTAAATCAAGCACATAGTCAGATTTCAGCTCATCTTCTTGTTCATGTCTCCACACACTCTCAACACAGAAGAAATCTCATCTTTTAAGTAAACAAACACAAAAAGGCACCAACTAAATTAGAAACTTCATAGAGTTGACAGATTATGATCTCATCACTCTTTTTTTTTTGTTTAAGCATTTCCTTTCCAAAATGAGTTTAATTCACCTGAAAAATTTAAGCAGAGAGTATCTTGAATTCACAGGAGGAAAGCTGCTCGGTCATGACTGTGCTACTCTTTCGATCTGGTTTTAATTTGACTTAAAGCAATTCATTGATTTGATTTAAAGCAAACACAGAAATCTGGTAAGAGTGGATGCAATAGAACTAAATGGGATACTATTCAAAAACAGAAAATGTAAACGCATTGTAAAGAAAAAACTCTCCTGTCTTTAGCTAGGTGGATTGTATGAAAAGTTAAAGTTACAACCATAAACTGTCTTTTGTCTTTTTTTCTTTTTTTTTTTTTTTTGCAAAGGCAAAATCTTCTAATTAACCCTCAGGCAAATCATCAACCTCCACATTGCTGAGTTTTCTGTCCTTGAGACATTCACGGCAAAAACAAGCCCTACGAGGCCCCACAATGCAGAAACACCCAAGTGCAGGTGTGCCTATGGATATTTGTCTATTTTCTTTCAACATTTCCACCCTGTGGCTGCTTATCTAGGTCGCCCTCTCCTTTCCACATTAATCTCTGTTTATTCTTCTGTTTGGCAGCAAAAGAGGGAAGAATACTCACACGCTCATGTTTACGGTCCTCTGGACCACTCCTAGTAGCTGTGCTTTGACTCAACAAATTTCAGGAAAGTCGGAGCTGAGAAG
>NW_009632981.1:37369-48940 GCF_000690535.1 Cariama cristata | reverse complement strand
GTAGGGAAAAGGAAATTGCTTTGGAAGTCTAGACCGAACCCTTCCTTTTCCATCCCTCCTCCTGTTTCCTCCTTGAATATATTTAAGACAAAACAAAAGGAAGGTGGAGAATGAGAAGGAATCATCGGGCAGAGTTTCCATCGCTGTGTGTAATAAAAACACAAGTGGATGTGGATTTAAACACCGGCGAAACATCGGCTAGAGGAAAGGGAGGAGGGACACAGGACTACAGAAGCGCCTAAGAGACAAGGATGTTGGCAGCTTCTGCTGCAGCAAAATGGGAATCAGGAATGCGGTGGAAGGCAACATACTGCAGGCAGCCCCTCTGATCCTCCTGTCAGGTTGGATTTGTCTTTCAAATGCAGTAAGGAATGCAGCTGTGGGTCTAGTTGCCTAGAACCATGCCAGGGAAAGGGAAAATTCTGCAAGGTATTTAGTAAACTTGTTCCGTTTGGGGATTACCCCCAAACTGAAGACACAGTGAGAAAAATGACTGTGAAATAGGATCGAACAGCAGAGAAGCTTCTAACAATCAAATGAACTCAGGTGAATTTTAAAAGCAGCACATAGAGACTCTATGAACTAAGATGGAGGAGAGACAGACCAGAAAACTTGACCAACATGGCCCGAATTTGGTAGAGAAGCCCAGCAATAAAAAAAAATGGGATAAAAAAATTAGGGGTGGGGAGAAAAAAAATATATAAAGAAAATAAAGAAATTCCCAGGTAGCTTGGTACTTCTTGATTTGACTGGGGACCAGATAATACAAGAACAAGCTAAGAGGCTTTTCCCAATTCAAGGAGCAAAAGAGGGACCGAAGGAATGGACGAAGAAGTTGCTGGGTATTGAGAAAGAAAGACCAAAGACAAAAAAAAAAAATCAAAAAAAAAAAAAAAAAGACTGAAAGTTAAAAATTGTTAAAGATTATGTCAGAGGAATCTTTAAATCTCATAGGAATCTTTCAATCAAATTGGCAGGAGGAGCACCAAGGGAAGCAGTCCTAAGGGGGACAAAGCAAATACATGTGCACGTGGGTATTCAAACTAAACTGCAATACGGACAAGCACCGAGTCTCACTAACTTGCTTTATTTCCTGCTTAAATGAAAGGATATATTTTGTTTGAGTTTGGTTGGTTTTGATAAGGAGCAACAAAAGGGGAAAGAGCGTGAAACCGATCCATCATAAACTGATTCTTTGTGGGTACCTTGGGAATTTTGCACGTTCTGAGTACTCTTAATTCATGCTGTAAAAAGAGCGGCACCGCAGTTTATATGACCTTCCCTCCCCCCGTATAGGAGAAGGAAAGCAGAGTTAGATCAAGAGAGGAGCAGGGCTGTAAGATCACAACTTTCTGTCACTCAGGGGCAGAGCTCAGGCAGTGCCCTTGGTCTGTCTTCTCACAGGGAAGCCAACCAATACACACTGCTGTGCTTTCAGTGCCTTCTGTCCCACTCCTTAAGGAAAAAACAAACATAAAAAGGGGAACACTTTGCACCATCTTTTAGTGGCACGTGTGTCTGTATGGAGCAGGGGAGAGGGAAGGGAAGGAGCGATGGGACGACGTATCAGTCAACAGCTCCCAGGAAGGAGTGCTGCAAACGCCTGCTAAAGTCACACCGCTCATATCCTGAGGTCATACCGGACTACAGCGTGCGCCAGAGCTTAACGTTTGGTTTATTAGTTGTCTTACCTTCCAGATACATTAAAAAAAAAAAAAAAGGAAAAAGAAGAAGAAGAGGGTTGGGTTTGGTTTTGATTCTGACCGAGTGCAGGGAAGAAGTTTTATCCCTGAAGGAAAATTCTCAGGAGTGGAAATGAATGTGAGGATTGTATGTCTGAATCATCCTGTTAATTCCCTAAAACCCACAGCATGGGGCTTCGAATAATGGTTTTGGCTGGCAAACTTTTTTTTTTTAATAATTTATATTTATTTCCAAAAAGAAAAAAAAAAAAAAAAGGTCGTTTAGAGCTCCTCCCTTTCTAAATCACAGCTGGACCCAGAAAGACTAGTTTTGTTTTAAAACAAAGTTAGCAAATTGCCCTTACACTGGTCAGTTCCAGTAATCAGCATCAGAGTAATGACAGTCACTCAGTCGGTTTGCCCTTTGCCAAACCAAAAATAACCATTTAGCTAAATTCTTCCCAAAAAGTGTTTATTTTGGCTGAAGTGAGTGCAGTTAGGTTGCAGGCACATCTTTCTCACAGTTGGAAAATGTACACCTCTATACAGGTTTCAACATCCCTCTCTATATTCAGAGATACCACTAGACATGTTAAAGGTGCTAGGGAATATATCTTCAAAATAACCAAAAGCATCTCCTCCCTTTCTTATTAGGCACAGCAGCAAAAGAATGAATTTTATCAGATGCTGCCCGTCAGTTACAGCCTTTGTGCTGTTTACAGCACGCTTGTAACGCACTACTGGCAAAAGACCAATTTCTCTAACAATCAGGGAAACTTCTGCTGATTATAGGGACTAATAAATCAATATAAAAGCACCTCTCATATTTATTTAAGACAGATACAAAGTTTCATCCACCTAAAAAGCATAAAAATCATCAAAATCACGAGAAATTTTCGAGATGTTAAGTTAACGCGCTCCTAATTAACCAACTTGGAAATGCCAAGTGGTAGCCACGGCGTTTCACAGCGTACTTACAGCACAGAGAGCCTGAAGCGCAGAGGTAGCACAGAGCTTGTTCTGCGGAGTCCCTCCAAGGCACCCCATCACCAGGACGCCGGGGATGTCGCTGAGAGCAAGGACTATATGGCGATATTTGCCTTCACAGCTGGTAAGAGGTGACCTGTTTGCATCTCCTAGCAGAATAAAGACAGGACCTATATGAAATTTGAACAACAGTGATTTAAGATCACTAAAAACATGTATTTCACACCACTATAGCCACTCACGTCCCATTCCAGTCCTTCCAGTCTTGGGGAACAGGAGAACCACTCAACACCTCAGTTTCATCCCAATCAGCATAAAACAGCATTTTTCCCAGAGACTGGAAAAGACACTGCTGCCAAGGTTGAGGACAGGAGAATAACATGGAGTTCATACATGTAAAATAACTGTTTCATAACTTGTGAAAAAAATTATCTGAGCGAGCCTACTGGAACAAGAATGTTAACCAAAAGGAGCAGATGAAAACAATTTTTCTGTCCATGGTCACCCAGCATTAGATAGTGGAAGGAAATGATGGTGAGTCATCTCAACGTGGGATGGAGTAAAATCTGAAGGAGTCCTGGGTACAAAACCCAAGAGATAAAGGCCAGGGTAAGCTACTGATAAATCCCAATGAAGTCACAGCCAAAGGGAATTGATCTTTAATCCCCTTGACTCCAAAATATAACACCTACCGTGAATTACATAGTTTTACGTTAACTTTAAAAATGTAACAGAAGACTAAACATTTTCATTTGTTATCATTCCTATTCTAAAAATGGAGAACACGGCCATGCAATTTTAGTACAAATGAGTCAATGTTGTAGCTGTTGTTGCATCTATTTAACTGCATTTGCATAGGCACATATGCACATGTACGCACATAGTATAAGCTGATTCATTATATTTACACACAAACTGTATAAGGTTTGTTTCAGACCTGAGAAAGGGCTTGCGCTTCCCAAAGATATTTTTCTCCATTAGTTCATCTAATAAAAGACATTTCCTCTCTGCTGCTTATAGATTTACACATGCTACTTGCCCTCTAGTAGTATTTGCACACTTATTCCCCACTCCTTTTTTTTTGATTGTTTGACCTACATCAATGGACTGAAAATAATTACACACTACTAATTCATAAAAATAAAATATATTAAAGAAAAAAACAAAGTACACCAAAAAAAAAAGTATTGAGTAAGGTATTTCTTCTTACTAACACACATGGCTTCCTAAACTGTGCTTTTTAAAATATACATATATTTCCCTGAAAACAAAAGGGTACTATTTATGTTTTGTACATAAGCAAAGGATAAAACCTTCACACCGCAAGTCTTTACAGCCCCATAATTTACACTCTGGTGTCATAAAACAGCAATAAAATATTTTAGAGATAGCCATAAAACTGTGATCCGAGTTCAACCTTTTCAAAAGCTCTGCTTCAACTCAGCTGTTAGGATCTGAGCAGGATTATTTGTATTCGATCAGTGGCAAAGTTCACATGTGGTCCAAACTTTTCCAAAGTTTACCCATTTTCTGATGCAGCCTCCCAGCCCAGGCTCGTCCCTGTGTCTGAGAGGGGCTGGCCATTTTGCTGCGAATGCTTTTATCTAAAGAGGGTTGCATCAGTGAACCCAAAATGCTTCATGTTGAAATACATGGAAATTTGGGGCAAGGCAAAGAAAGGCAAGGCTCTCACCAAACTTTCATGTGGATATCTGGTGGGCTGTGACAGATGTGGATTTTGGGGACTGGTCTTGCAGCAGAGTTTGCCCCAGCTCTCTGGATTTCATTGCTTCCAGAACCTGCACCTCTGGGGCATTCAAGCATTACGCCAACTAAAACAGAATTTCCCCAACGTATCCGAAACACGGTAACCTGTCAAGCCTCAAAGTCTTACCCTTGACCAGACCCAATCAATTCAAGAGTGGAAACTGGAGACAGACCCCTGGGATCTGACTCCTGCCTTACCATTTGGGCTGCCAGAGGCCACTGTCCCCAGGGGGATGGGTGATATCCCAGCGCCTCGACAAAAGGTGCTGTGCCCGCCTTGCAGGCTGTAACTGAATTCCAGCTACTTCTGGGCAGTCTCTGTACAGGGAATGTGTTTGGTTTGGTTATCCGGTTTTAAGTTTCAGGTCCAAACAAGAAATTAAAACCAAAATACCACTCCAGCCCAATTCAGACTGAAAATAAAAGTTGAAAACATACAAGCAAGGTGTCACGCACGCGAGGAAACTTATTTCAACTTGCTCTCTAACTAAGAGGAAGAACGAAACAGTCCATATTCGCAGCATGTTTCACCAATTAATCACTTGCAAGAAATTGTGCTTAAAAATTGTTTGGGGCTTGAGTCTGCACTCACTGCAGTCAGCTGGAGCTTTGCACTATATCAGTGGGAATACAAGAAGATCAGAAATTGAGCGAGCTATAACAATTCAATATACTATTACAGAAAATGCCAACTTTAGATCTCATAACAAGGTGTTTAGACCCAGTCCACAAGCAACACAGCGGTTACATTTATAACTCACCCGCAATCAGTGAGAGAATAGCTTTGATTCTGCTGTTAACCCATTGAACTGGAGCAAAGGCATTTTCCTAATAAATACTGTAATGATTTATCAGTAGGGTGTTACAATAAGTGAGTGGACTTCATAACCAGAAAATAAGTGTGGGAAAGTGGTGCACATTGTTACATAAAATACTAAGGCAAAAACTTGGATTTTGGTTCTCCTAAGAATCATTTCTTTACTTGACCACAGGAAGCCGGCTACAAAACACTACCTTGTGCAGTTAGAAATGTTACAGTCAGGAGGTATATAACAACTCAATTATTCTTATTGCTTCTTTCTACAAAGGATTAATTCATTTCACCAAATATTTCTTTTTTTTTTTTTTAAACTCCATTTCCAGAAAACTAGGCTTGTGTAATTTCTTTTAATATAGTTATTTATTTTAAGGTTACAAAATGTAAACAGTCTGCTAGAATTTCTTTGCCTAGACAAGCATCAGTGATGACCAGGAAACGGATTTCAGAAGACTTTCCTGCATGCTTCACAATACTGTGGTTCAGGGTTGTTTTTCAGTTGTAGGTTATGCTCAGCTTGGAAATCAACAAAGTTAGTATTTCAGGATATTCAAGATTCCTGGAAACCTCTAAGAACCATGACATGTCAGGCCCTGATTTAGGAACGCGCTTACCTGTTCAACCTCAAGCACAAGACCTCACACCTTTATTGCACAAAACTTTAATCAACCACTTAACTTTGAACATGTATTGAAGTGCTTTGCTGAATCAGGAAGGATCTAGACCTTTTTTAAGAGCAGCATTGTTAATTGACTGCAAAGATGTTATATCCTGCAACCAGGCTCCTAATGAGCCATGCCTGCTGGTAAGCAGCTCTGGTAGCACCCAGCACCCATCCCCTCCTCTGCAGCAGGGCATGTGGACCGCTGCATCGCTCATGGGGTGAACCCCCCACCAATACTGTAGGACAGGTTGCTCCAAAGGTACTGGTACCTGACTGTTAGTCACAACAAATTTTAAAAAACAAAAACAAAAACAAAACAACAACAAAAAACCCACCACACAACACCTCTCCATTTTAGAGTTACCTATAACCTAATACTGAAGTGATTTACTTAAATGATAAGTTTTATGGTGGAAGAATATACAAGGCGGTAAAATGTCTTTTACAGCTGGTTAAGCACGGAAACAAAGCTGAGACATTTCATAACTGCAGAAGGGTTGCTGGTGAGGATATTCTAATGTGGTGAGCATTCACATACTAAAAGGAGATAAAACATTCAGACATCACGCTTGTTTCCTTCGTGTTGTTTCATCTTCCGGAGCCGCATGGAATCGCGGCCATCGCTTGCTTCAGACTTTCTGGGTACAAACTGAACAAAGAAAGGTTTTGAAAAGCATAGATCTGTTTGTGGTCGAGTAAGTAAATAATTGATCAAAGCCACATCCTTAGTGGAAAAGGAATGCTACGATTAGGAAATAAGTTTCGAAAAGAGTTGCCTTAGTACTTTCAGCAACCTGACTTTGAAAAACGGAAGAGATCACGCTTGGCCACAATGCAGGCATGTGCAAATCTTTTGATTTCAAAGAAGTTAAACCCACTACAGCAGCTCTGAATTCATCCTAAGGGTTCTGTTACCCATTTTATGCATGTATATATTACTGTGCAACATTACAGATATTGTTCTGAGAAACTCAACTGTCTGCTTAAGAAAAAGACTGCTTCATGGTGTCAATAAAGACTTAGGTGGTGTTTGTCAAGGGAACATTTGCTATTTCTAGGCTGTGACTGAGCGAAATTCTTCTCTTGTCATAGACTACAGTACTATAGTGCCTTAATGAAAAGAATCTGGAAATAATGCAGCTCCTTTAGGTTACTCCAGCTTAAAAAACAAGCTTCTCACAGCCCTCTCCTTGAATAAAAAGCAAAATCAAAGGAATTAAAGCAAACCTCCATATGATTTTATTTTAACTGTAGCAAAATCAATTTCACATCATTACTCCTACTCCTTCCCAAAACTCTTCATGCAATTTTCTCAGGTCAGATTTTTACTGCGTGCACTCTCCGTGCTCTCTCTCCATACACTGCACTCTGCTTTTGTACAATATCAAACAACACGGGCCCCCACTTTCAGCTGGAACTTTTATATAGCGTTGTCACACAAACGAAAGAAAATATTTTAGCAGTTTAAGCTGGTTATTGTTTCTTCTGCTCCAGCTAACTTTCCTGCTTACTTTGGATGGGTAATTGGTCTATAGTCTCTGGTTACAAATTCTTACAACAACTTAGATAAAATGCAAAGGATAGCTTAAAAAACTCAAACATTTAGGCATGTACTGTGTGAAAATACCTTTCCAAACTGCTCTGAAAAACCATGGGTCAAATTCTGGCATCGCTTTTACTAATGATTTTTAATATACTTCTGATGCACAAGGTTAGCTTCAACCCTTTCGGCTGTAGACTAGTCAGACTTCAGGACAAACTGGACAATTTTGACATGCTTTGTGTTACCTGAATCACGACATCTTGAATAAGACCATTGCTGTTTAGAATAACATATTTTGTGTTCGAAAAATACTCACAGAAATTCACAACTACTGGGACACATCAGAAGATGATCATATTTGACAGGATTTTCTTTTGTCCTTTTTGAGGCTGGAGTTACTTTGAGTACATTAGCAGAATCTCTTAAGTAACATGTGATAAGGCGGCACATGTTCTCTTAGTGTCACTTTATCCAAAACTATAAATCAAGTTTCTTGTTCTTATTGATGATTTGCAGTAGTATTTTACACTACAGAAGAACGGTGTAGATTTCTGGTTCTTCAACCATCTCCAGTGTCCTGTAAACAACATCTGAAGGGTGGAAAGAGCGTCAGCTCTTCTATCACCACAATATTTGGATTCCTACTCACACATTCCAACAAATTTTGAGAAAATGAATTTAAACCAAGCCCGAGCACCTGTGGTTTTCTTAGCCCACAACCAACTTCCAAGACTTTCAGTTTGCAAAAGTCATCGGAACATTAATAATTCTTCTCCCTTGAACCACAGATACTCCTTTCCCATTTATTCATATTCCTGTAAACACATTTTTTTGCTTCAACACAAAGCAGTTGCATCCAAAACATCTAATCAGCATGATCACAGTGCTTCAAACCCACCTTTAATCAAAACTATAGTGTCCAGCCTACTCCTATATGCAGCTACCACAAGTATGTAGCCACAGGAGCTTCTTTGCCTTTTTAAGTTGCAGTGGGGAAGCCTGCATTTTTCACACATCTCTTTCTACTTAGCAATGAATAATTTATCACTATAAATTTAACCTTCAAAGATATCTAATACCTGAGACTTAGAAACAACAGACACAGATCAGGCATGATGGAAGCAGCTCATTCTGGCATGACAGTGTTTACGTCATGTCCACAGTTAAACATGGTCCCCTTCTCCCTCTGCCCAGGAGAATCCAAATCTGGGGGAGCAAGGCCAGTTCCAGCACACTTAAAAGCATCTGCTCTTTTTTGCATTTGCTTGGTTTAGGCTTCAGATAAATTCTTCCCACCTTGCTGCTTTCTCTGTCCTCTATTCACCTCATCTTCTTTCTTACAGGTTGTTTTTCCCTCACTGAGACTCCAGTGGGGTTTGTGCACGGGGCTGCAGATATACATCGATTTAAACACAGAAGTACTTGGGAGTGGAGGAAATGTCACAAAGAGATGATTGTAAAGATACCAGTATTTCAAGCAAGACTTTTTTTGTTTCCTTTTTCTCCCCCCCCTCCCCACAGTGGACCCTGTAAACAAGTGTCCCCTTTCTCCCTTATCCAGTCTCTTCCCATGCTGCTCTCACTCCTGACATTACTGCAAGTCTCATGACTCGAAGACGCAGTTCCCAAAGAGAAATGCTCAAGTGAGAATGTCATGACCAGTTGACCACAAATGCTACCATTATTCATCGTTAGGCTGAATTCTTCCTGCCCACCATGGATCACATCATTATGCAGAGGCATGAGCTAAGAATATGGGGAAAGACTGGCAAAAGGCCTCTTTAAGAAGCATGCCAAATTTCACCAATTCATTTCATGAACAAAGCATGTCTATCGAGGTGATCATTGTATATTCCAAGTACTTAAATGCTGAAAGGAGTCCAGGTGTTTATTTGTGAACTTCAGTGCACACATTTCCCTGACTTACATTTTCAAAAGAGGGGACAAGATATTATAATAACAACAACAACATGAAAAGAGAGATTCAGCTCTGTTTTTTCCATAGCTTCATTCACCACTGCGGTCATTTCTCTTGGCAGTGACATTTTAAAAGCTGCAAGAAAAGACCAGAAACAAGGTTAACTTTCAGAGTCTTTTTTTTTTTTCTTTAAAAAACTTGAATGTTGTCAGCCTCACGTTTAGAGGGAATATTTAATCTCTGTCAGTCCATTTCTTTTTTCTAGGACCCATACAGGGAAATAAGTTTATAACTCAGAAAAAAATATACACTAAGAAAACACATGGAGAAAAACCTCCCTCAAGGGAAGACTTCTTTTCAATTAAAGAGGAGACTAATCAAAGAGAAAATTACAGCAACTCATTTTCAGGGCATCACCACATGAACACCCAGTTAGCAATTACATATGTACGTGACAAGAAGCCACGCGTGGGTTGAATATGCCGGAGCTGGACCCACACGGTATTGCAGCTCAGTGATTTCATGGCAATGATCTCACTCTGCTGCCTGGGATCGTGTAAGGGGGGGTGGATAACTGTGGTTGGCTTTGGCACACGTGCATGATCGGGAATCTTGCAGGACTGTCATCATCCCAGTATTACCATTACTGATGCAACCGAGGGCGAGCAGAGGAGACACGAAGGGCTACAGCAAGTTGGAGAGAGGCCACGGTTCGAGACGCGTCTGTGCTCTGCCCATATGAGCGGCATCAGAGGATGCTGAGATAAAGGAGTTACGCCCACCTGGTTTCTCATAGAAGTACAGGATTTGAAATGAAGCTGCCAGGGCTCCCAGTTGTGAGCATGACCCCGAGTACCTTGCATCCTACTTCAAACTGACCAAGCGCAAAGCCTCCTAAAAATGCCAGTTTGCTTTGCTGAGCAACAGCGCAAGCTTCGCTTCTCCTGTTTCTGCCTCCGTGGTCTGTGTCCTTGATGCATTCCCAGCGGGAAGAGGCACGGAGCAGGGTCGCTGCGGGGAAACACGCAGAGGCAGCCACACTGCAGCTCCCCAGCCAGCTCGGGGCTTCACCTTGCACTGCCGCTCCATTTCCCCTCGGCAAGTTGTCAAAAAAAATGCCTGACTACAGCCAGCCCCTCTCAGAGGCCAAGTCTAAGTGTGTTATTGCACGTTTATGCAAGGAAAATCTCAGATTTCAAAGTATTTTTACACAATAAAAGGTACCTTAAATTTGCAGCACTTTGAGATTAAGCGCGTATAGTTTCAGATAAATACCAACTCCCAAAGAAATGGCTTAATGCTTAAAATATTCTGACACCATGGCACGCTGCCCACAGGCCCCACAGGTTGCTTGGAAAGCAGAAGGAGTAGAAACAAATGTATGGCAAAGATTTTGCTAATATATCCATCTCGCCTACGCCAGCTAATTTGGTTTGATTCAGCAACTTCAGGAAAGATAGCGGGATGTACAGAGAAGGACAAGTACCTTTAAAGCTACACTGACTCGGTGCATTATCCATGGTTTGTACCACGCTTGGATTTCTAGTCTTTTAGCCATGCTAACCTTTTGCCAGTTAAACACATGCAGCAGTGTCCACGATAAAGAAACCCATCCTCTTTACAGCGGCTGTAAATGTGATTTGCCTCCTTCATCTGAAGGCAATATTTGGGGGCCGGGGGTTTCTCCTGGCTGGGCTGCATCCTCAGAACACACAGAAGGCTCGGGGAGGGGGCAGAGGGGAGGACGGGAGGGTCAGAAAGCAGCAGCCGCTCTCCTAACCTGGGCACAGAAGAAACGAACAATTGTGCACACCATGAAGGCAGGCTGCCTACACAGCGTGCCTGGAAATTAATGTTTTAGGATAGCGAAAGGCCACGCTGTTAGGAGGTTGTCTAAAGGCCACCCACAGGTCTAACAAATAAGGGACTTAGGGATGAAGTTGCTTATGCCAAAGGAAAGGAAAAATGTGTTTCAGAGAGAAAAAGAAATAAATCAAAACATCTCCCCTCCCATCCCATTTTTCTTTTGCCCTCCTGTTTTACTGCAAAGAAAAAGCCTCACATTTGGTACTCCTGCTATAAGATCCCTAGAAGGAAGGGAAGGACAAGCATAGAGGAATTCCATTTACCCCAAAGGTTGGATTTTGTTCTATTTCGTTTTACTTTAGCTTGATTTTTTTTTTAAACATACAC
>NW_009632981.1:4910-37334 GCF_000690535.1 Cariama cristata | reverse complement strand
TTTTTAAATAAATGCCGCAGGAAAAACTACAGAAATCGTGTCCAGGTTTAATCCCTACGTCAAAGTTTTCCAACCCCTGTGCTTCACGCCCTGCTCGTTCGGCGCACGCCTTGCTCACCCAGAGCTCCTCCGTACCGCCCTGCTAAGACCCAAGAGGAGGGAAAAAGCAATGATCTGAGCACCTCCCACTAATATTGCAGCGATTATTCATTTCCACTGTTATTCTGAGATCAAAAAAGCAAAATTCTCAAACTGCAGCAAAACAGTAATATTTGGGAGTGGGGTAAAATGGTTGATTTTTCACCCTTTCTTGGCCATTTTCGCCCCCTGTGCAATTTGTTTCCTTTTCCCTTCTCCTGCAAGCCACCATCCCCTCTTCTCACTACATCCCTCTTAGGAGAACTTGCAAAAGACCCGAGGGCAGCGCAGGGCAGATGCCAGCATCCGACCTCCATCCCTCCAACCTCCATCCCTCCGTAGCCAGGCATGACGTGCAACTGAGGTTTGGTGCCGGTTTCCATGGCAATGCAACCCCACAGTAAACGCACGCCTCGCATAGGGTTTTTTTCACAGACGTATATGAAACAATAGAGCTAAGCTTAGGACATATAGTTAAGCTTAAGGCACAGAAGGAGTTACCACCGCTATATAAAGGCAGAGTATTTTTCTGAATGTTTTCCCACGACTGCCTTTTTTTTTTTTCCTACAGCAATCTGTCCTTTCTAAGCAAGCATTGAAGAGCACCAGTTTCAACAGCTCGTACATATGTGTGGGTGTATAGAGTATAGCTGTACGTACATGCAGCCAAGAGAGACCACGCCATCTATATATGGTCAAACAGTATTTCCAGTGACCCCTCTTTACCCTCTTATGTCTGAGAGAGTTTCTTAAGGGCTTTCCTCAGAGCCACAAAGCCGGAGCTTTAATTCCTGACCTATTTCCAAAGCTCAGCGAAAGCCAGCACAGATGTATGTTCACCACAGAAACATCCTGTGATTTTGTAAAGCAATTTAAAAAAAAATAAATCTGAACTTGCAAGGCTAAGCACTCTGAAAGCTTAGATCAAAAAAGTCATTAGGGAAAAAAACAGTTATCAGTTGGTTTAATGTTTTCCTTTTTAAAAAGAAGGTGATTTTCATTAGATGAAAGCGCTTAATGGTTTGAACAAAAAAATCTAAGGGTTTCAAACCTCCAGCATGGGCGTAGCATCTGATAGCTAATTGTTTCCTAAGCTCATGGAAGGGCAGCAAACCCAGGCTGCACAGGACATCCCTCAGCTCCACCGCTTTCCTGCCAACAGCTAACCATGCTCCTCAAAGGGGCGAGAAGGCACGGCTGCTTTCAATAGGGCTTGAGACATCCCTTGGAGACAAGCAAGAGTTTCTAAATTTAGGGTACGCAGTATTTTGTGCGAAAGCTTGCGATCCTGTATGTTGCATAGCAAGTTGCCATTTTTCAAGTCCTTTTTTGGGGCTGGTCATTGCAGATTCCACCAGGATCAAGGCAAAGAATTGATACAACATTTTCTCGAGTCATAAAAAAATAAAATTACCTGTCTTGCCAGTATTGGACTGTAAAGACCTTTTGCCAGAGCTGAATATCTTACTCAACCCTGCAACAAACATACTTTTCAGGGCTTTTTAGCACTCTCATATAACTGTCTTCCACAAACGTCAGACATCAAAGACTAATGTTGCCTGACGAGCCATAATTGACACGATGACAACCAAGTATCTCATATCATCATATAATCTTTTTTTAAGCAGTGTGGCAACCTTTCCAGCTATCCACGCTTCCTTTAAACATTTCACTTTAAACGCAAAGAAATGAACTTTAAAATTGGCAGTTTAGTATAATGAAGCATTTGCAAGAGCTGTAATGTCTTTTTCTCATTTTGCTCCTAATCGACACCCATAATTTGCACTTAATTCGGATTATCAACGTACCGCTACTATAAAGGGGAGAAAATGGCATCGTTTGATTGGAAAAGAAAAGATTAAAAACACTGCTCAGAACCTAGCAGGTAAGATAGGAATGCACAAAATACAATAATAGGTAAACTTTCACACCTGGGCTGAGAAAGCGGACATGAAACTTCCCAAAAACCTCCTTCTCTTCCTTTCACATCCTGCATGGAAGAGCATGCCAAACCCCAAAGAAACATTCCCACTTTGGGGTGGGGGGGAAGTAAACCACATGCTTTCCATAAATAGCACTCTCCTCCCTTAAATAAACCTTATGCACTCAGCCTGTGGCTATGTCGAAGTTTAAATATTTTGCTAACCTTACGCTATATTCTCAGGAAAGCAAAAAGCAACGCTGAAAAACATCTGCCCCCAAACAAGTTATATGCAGGTGTGCTTAAAAAAAGGCGGCTTTTCATCTGTTTAGAAAAAGGGGTGCCCTCGCTAGGAATGCAGCCTGATTCATCCTAGGTCATCTGGAATGGCTCGGCTCAAAGGTCTTGCTATTTATCCACAGCTAAGAAACTGCCTGGCCACACCGCCTTTATAATGGAGCTGGCTTGCCCTTGCACAAGGGAAAGAAAGAGAATAGCATCAAAAGAAACATTCTTACTGGGGTTTTTAAATGAGAAATCATCTGAGCAAGCCACTATCTGAGGAAAGAGGAGGAGGTTTCTTTGGACAGATTATACTATTTAATTAAGGCACATACCAGAAGGAATTTGAGTGCAAAGACACAACTCGGCTGAAACGACAGGCTGGTCCAGAGCCCCTCACCAGACATGGTTTGGTTAAATCTGGGAAAACACGTGCATGGTGAAAGACTGTGTTCAGTCTGCTACGGGAAAAGCGGACATCGTCTCCCCTTAAACTTTGCATTCCCTCATGATACCCTCAGCCACAGAGCGGAGCAAAAATGGAAGGATGTCCATAAGAAATCAGCCCCCATCCAGTCCTCCTCTAACTCTGACGTCCAAAAGTGAGTGAATTAGCATTTTACATGTATGGACTGGCAACGCTGGAGCCTATACATCATATATATATATATGTGTATATCTCCTCCTCCACCCCCTAAATCAACAAAACATCAGACTTGCTTTTAAAACCTTGGCAATGGGGAGATTATGAAGGCAACTACACAGAGCCTTACCATTCAGTACATGAATTCTGGGTTGTAAAAAGCAGGCTGTGGGAAATGCAGTGTAAAAATGCAGAAATGGAGATAATCAGATAAGTCACCAAAAAAAAAGGGGGGGGACACACCACCCCTGAATGACTAAATTGTGGAAATTGTCGTCTTCTGATCCGTCCGTATCAGTCATACCTATCAACAATCAAGCTTGCTTAAAAATTGTGGTGTTTAAAATCATCCTCTCAACTCCTTATTTGCATTGGAGGAGGGTTCAGCCATGTAATAGACACAGATTGTACCTTCAATATTTTCCTCCAAAAAAAAGGCTAGAAAGTTAGTACACCAAGAAAATAAAAACTAAGAGTCATAGTTGATCATATTATAACAGAAATGTAGCTTGGAATTTTAAAATAAATTTTAAAACCCCCGCCCACCAAAAAACCCAAAACCAAACAGCAAAAAACCCCAAACACACCACCCAAGTAAAGCCCCCTGCAAATACTGCTGGCAAAGTATCAGTTACAAGTTGGCCGTCCTGGTATAAGTTTTGGGGAGGGGAAATTGCCAGTAAGCCAAGTAGTGACTCTCTGGTGCCAGTTATGCCTTTGGACACATATAAAGGCAGAACAAGGCTTTTATCATAGCTTTATCTACAGTCACATTCGACTATTACAATACCTGTATTAAGCTAGGAACCGTAGGAAGAAATGTTCAAAATGTCAAGGTGACTTGAAAGAGTAGAGTGCAGAAACAGAAGCGCACCGCACGCCCGGTGACCCAGCTCTCCCCGGGCTATCTCAGATTTCTAAAACCAGCAGCCTGCCTGGGCACCCACCAAATTTGTCTTGGTGGTTTACACAGAACAACAACAACAATTTTCACTTTACTCTAATAATGTTTCGAGTAGGGTCACAAATGATGTCACTCCCCTCTATCTCCTTCACCAATATCCCCAAAGAAGAGGGGAAGGAAATTTAAAACATCACCTAATAAAATAGCTATTTGGAGACCGGGAATGTGTTGACTTTGCTAGACCTGACCGTGATCTGAGTTCATTCTTTGCATTTCCAGCCAGAGGTCTACACTGGTACCTGCTGTAGCCGCACAAATCTTGCCTAAAGGAAAAGTGCATTCCTGGGTCCCTCAATACAAAGGCTCCGATTGCCGCCTGTGAAATGACCCGTGTCTTCCTTTTAAAAAAAAAAAATAAAAAAAAAAATCAATGTTTCCTTGTGCTCTTGATGCATGCTGCTAAGGCAGACCTAACAACAGACCCAGAAGGGCACACCGCAAGTCAAATTTTGTGTACATTTTAACTACGGTTTACATAAAATGAAGGCAGGTTACCAAGCTCATTTCATAAAAAATTAATAAGAAATGGCATTTTTGCACAAAAGGTCAGGGGACTTAGCCTTCAGAGGGCCGATCAGAAGAATATATTACACGCAAAACTCACCTATATGTAGTCCTCAGCTGAGAAAGAGGAGGGAGTAAAAGAGACAGGGGATGGAGAAAGAAAACAGGGATCTTATTCAATAAAAACTTCCGAGAGAAGTGTTTCTCATTAAGCTGGTCCCTCTATACCAGAGCAGCAGATTCAAAAGGTTTTCTCCCGTGTGATATTTTTCAAGACCATTGAACGCACACAACTCCGCAGGCGCAGGAAGCAGAAGAAAACTCTTTCGAGCAGCAAAGCTGGAAAGGCAGACAATAGTTGCCACCTCCAGACAGTGAGAAAGCCCACTTTCCCGAGGGACCCCTGACCACCCATATTTAATGCGAATAAGTGAGAACACGCTCTGCTCTGGCCGATACGAGACCCAGTACTGCAGCTGCTCGCTCAAAGCACTGGGTGGCCCTTTGCTTCAGCCGCCCTGAATGCTTTTAAATGGAAAAACATGAGCGCAGAGATCTGGGTGGTGTTCTGAGTGCAGTGGCCTGAAAAGGAAGGGGAGGTGGGGTTGTCCCCTGCCAAACACTGAATCACAGCCCTGTGCCAGGGAATCCCATGCAGAGCAACCTACACTGAGGTGGAGAGCTGAGCTGGGCTGCACATCAAGGAAACACCGCCCCAAACCTCCCAGTAACACTACCAAAATTAGGCGAGCGTTACACATGCTTTAGTTAGACCTTTCTTACATCATGTTTTGGCTATCTTGTATACGACACCAGTGTTTTCAGTAAGCAGAGAGTATGAGAAAGGCGCTGCGTGCCAGGGCTTGCTCTACACCCTCTTTCTCACCCCATCTTCGTAGTTCCATGTCCAGGGTCACACCTCACAGCTCCTCACCTCTGTGTGGCTCTAATTCCTCAAACTAAATTTACTTCTGAAAATGCAATGGGGAGTATTAACACCTAGAATCATAGAATCATTATGGTTGGAAGAGACCTCAAAGATCATCAAGGCCAACCGTATACCCGATGCCACCATGCCCGCTAAACCCACTAAACCATGTCTTGAAGTTCCACATCAAAACGTGTTTTGAACACCTCCAGGGATGGTGACTCCACCACCTCCCTGGGGAGCCCGTTCCAATGCCTAACGACCCTTTCTGTGAAGAAGTTCTTTCTAATGTCCAGCCTGAATCTCCCTTGGCGCAACTTGAGACTTGTCCTATCGCTAGTTACCAGGGAGAAGAGACCATGATTTGGTCTATGATTAAAAAGGGATTTATTTTTTTTTTTTCCCCAAATGGGGTGAAAGGGAAATTATAAAGTTGCATCCAGTAGAATATCATTTCAAAGTTAGACACCTTCAGTTTTAAAAAAACCCTACAAAGTTCTAATTTATTAATGAATAGCTGCTGTCTTTGTAATTTTGCCATACCTATTCCATTACTGCCTGACACTTCCTATTGTCACTGCTTGAATTTTTAAACACTTCCGCATGACTAGTGCTAATCTCCACATTTCATGGAGGGCTAGCAATAAAAGGAGAGGCAGGCACGGGTGTATAAGAACGATTATAGCTAAACATATGCTTTAAAAGTCTACTCTTAACATCTCTCAGTTTCAAGCGTTTCTCCCTTCCTCGTAACTCCCAGCTCCTGAAAGAAAAATAGAAATGGAAAGAAAGATTCCTCCCCCTCTCTTATTTTGGACTTGAGCTGGATTTATTTCTGATCGAGAGAGAAAGAGAGTTCCTTCTCAAAGCAAAAGTAGTCCTAGCACAGGGTGCAAAGATGCAGGACTCGTGTGTGAAACAAACATTGGCAAGCAAACAGTAAACTTAGTATCTTGATTTTGTTTCAGAAAATCTTGTAGAACTGGTACAACCAGCTATTGTGAACAGCTGCTTTGAGGATATAACCTCGCAATAAACCATCTCTGATTTACACACGGGACTATGTAGACCTAGACAGTCTTTTATTTGTTTACTCCCAAGGGTTTTCAACACCTCTTTTACCCTGATTCTCTGTAACACAGATTTTCAACAGATAAGTGCAAAGAACTTATGCATTTGAAAGCACTGTTAAAGGATCTTTTTTTTAATTCATATTGTCTTCAAATCCTACTATTCACACCTTGAAAGAACAGCCAAAGCATTCCTCTGTACCTTTATATGTTTCACTGGCACAAAAGCAAAGAGTACTGACTGTATACACAAACTTCACCCACCTTACTCCCCAGCAGAAAGACCTGCCACAACTTCTTCCCCGCAGAACCAACCTCCTCACAGCCTTTGCAGGGAGCGAGCGGGTATGCGAGTGCTGCACGGGATGGACATCAGGGCTGTCACTGACTTCTAGCCGCAGCAAACAAATAAAGCTGGACTACTTCTGTGTAGCTCGAAGCTACACGGTGGTGCACTGATTGCTGCTGGAAGTAAAAACGGCCCTGAAAACGTTAGAAGGACAAAGGCTTGGAGTGCATAGCTCGGCCAACTTTTTCGCAAGTGGGCTACAACACTGTGATCACTGAAATTAGTGAGCTGCAATAGCCTTTCAGGTCAGTACTGGTGCTAAATGACACATGTTCAGCCCAGGGTATTTGTTTACAAGGTTTTTCGTTTTGTTAAGATTCTGCCTGTTTTTTTAAAGCATGATGCAACTCTTCACTAGGGCTCCCACGTTTGCCCAGGAAATATCTGCATACCTTCATGCCCCTCCTTTGGGCAGGGGACCCTATCCCACCACTTCTTTGCAACCCCTGTTTTGCTTCTTTCCTCTCTCCAGGTTGCACAGGATTCCTTCCTCCTCCTGACTACCGCAGCTCTCGGTCCTGCCTCCGTGCTGATCTTCCCTTCCCTCCTAACACCCCTGGGGAGGGATTCCTGCCTCCTTATCCCTTTCCATGCCCTTGGTTACCTTCCTGTCCTCCCCAGCAGCACTGCTCTCATCCATCATGAATGAGCTCCCTTTCCTCTCCTCTTCCCTCTCACTGACTCCACTTCTCCCACAGTCTGCCTCATCAGGTCTGTTTTCTATCCCCAGCTTAGGTCTTAGGCGCTTATTACTGGTCTGTGTAATTCCACACACACGCATGCTACCTTAAAAATAGCTTAAATGCATAAATGTGGAAGGGGGTACAAGAGTCTTCCCTTCTTTTCTTAAAATGTTGTGAAATTTACACTTCCACTGTAAAGATCATAGAATCATAGAATCATTATGGTTGGAAGAAACCTCAAAGATCATCAAGCCCACCCATATACCCGATGCCACCATGCCCGCTAAACCATGTCTTAAAGCGCCACATCTAAACGTTTTTTGAACACCTTCAGGGATGGTTACGCCACCACCTCCCTGGGGAGCCCATTCCAATGCTTAACGACTCTAACAGTGAAGAAGTGGCAAACAGGGACAGATAACCTTGACCACTGCTTAAAAACTTTCATTTTGTGCAAGCAATAGGCGTTTTTCACCACCTCACTCCAATAGCAGTTTCTCCATGCTGTACGTGTACCGTGGACATCTACATACAGACAGAGCGTGTTTAGATCACCTTGAGGCTGCACTGATGGAAAGGACATACAGTCAAGATTTCCTCATACCCCAACTACCACTGACCTCTGTAACAGTCAAGATTTCCTCGTGCCCCAGCTACTGCTGACCTCTGTAATTCTGGCCCTGCGATTTACAGCAGCTCAACTGTCCCAGTAACAGCAGTGCCTGACTCAGTGCTTGACAGAAACCTGTTGCTCCCATGCTTCCAGTTCCTTAGAGGCGATGCTCCAGCACCCCTAGCTGTCACTGTGAACAAAGCATTCTTGCTGTTAGAAACCATGTTTCTAGCTGAATTTGTCACTTCTTCCATTGCCAGCCAAAAATGCAGGAGAATGAATGCAGATCATTGCACTGGGCACCAGCAAACAGGGTAGGTATGTAGCCAGCTCAGTCAGACTCATACCTGGGTAACCACATTATATGGGATGTCTGAGGTCAGTCATCCGTAGCTAACAGTGATCAAATAAAGTCAAAACTTTTATCTCATCGACCATGGCCACTCACCAGAGATTCCTTAATACCCAGCGGCATTCACCTTGGAAGTCCCTGATCCCTTTAAGAATTTGCAAGTAGCTCTTGCACTTGGTGTGTTGGGTGGAGAAATATCCTGCTTTGCTGTGATCCTCCACATTCAGGTAAATGGGGCTCAGCTTATTTGGTATTTCTGTCTTAGTAAATAAAAAGGACCTGCATCATAGTAGCTCTCCTCTACACAGAATGAAAAGAGGTAGTAGCAAGCATCACTCCTAAACAGTCAAAGGCACAGCAAGAGAGCTCGCTGATGTCTGAAAGTGCCGCGTGGTACACCAGCTTCAAAGAGAATGGCTAACATAGCTGGCAAAAAGACATTGCTGAGTTGTTTGCATAATAATTTAAGAGCAATCCTGAGATGAAAACAGTTGACAAGAAATAAAGAGGATAGGTTTTCTACGGCTTCCACAACTCACCCCAACCCAAATCCAAACTGCGAGTCCATCCACTTGGTATCTACCCCTCACTGCCAGAAAGAGTAAGTGGCGTTTCTAAATGTTACTCCTACAACTAAAAGCGCTGCACATAACCCAGAGTTGTCTGATTTTAATGCAACTGTCATACACCCTGGCAATTGAACAGCAGTCCTAAAGCTATGTCTAACTTGCATACGCACATCTATTTACACGAATTGTTACAAAAAGAAATTCAAACCGTCATGAAAGCTGATTGTTCTCGTGATTTCCCTTCAACAGTAATGAAAAGCCTGCGAGCAAACAGCGTTTTCCTCACCTTGGAACGACAAGGACAGTGAATATGCGGGCCAGACTTTGAGGGCTACACACAGCTTTTAAGGTTCAACCTGGACCTCCTAAAGCAAAGTTTTCTAAACTCACAGGCCCTTAGATCTCACCTACTGAGCTCTTTCAAATACAGGACAAAGTCTAAAATGTACTACTCCTCTCACTACAAAGAAAGAAATACACCCAATCCTCCAGGCAATGCTTTGAAAATTGAGTCCTTCGTGCCTTTATATTTAAATAACGACATTTGTCAAAAACTTACAATGATTGCATTCAAGACCTTTTCAGTCGCTTTAGGTAACTAGATCACACTACCAGTGATATCTTTATTCTTCCCTAGGAATCCCTAGGTAAACTGTCAGAAAGGACAGAAAACCCTGAAAGTCATGAGGCAACGTTATCTACTTGTCCAGGGACGAAACGAGAGATCTTCTGATCATGCCCCTCGTGCAGGTCCAGCTACCAACGTGAATCAATTTTCTGAATGCAGGGATTGATCATAAAACTGCTTGCACTGGCACAATGTCATAGTATAGTATGAAATACTAACTGCTTACTTTCTAAACCCCTCTCTTCTTTCATTCTTCTCCTCAAGGACCTGGTTACAGATAAAGTTTTTCCAGAGAAGATACCTAATTGCATATTGCAGTCTCAGATCAAGCAGGTATTTGCATGCTTTAATTTATGTCTACAAAGTTACTTCTGGGCACAAAATAAGAGCTAGCCCAAAGCCAGCTTAACTAGTTTTTGACAGCCGAGTACACACTCACCAACCTTATTGTCTATTTTGCATTTGAAATTTAGTGTTGAGTCCTGATTTTAAAAAATAAACCAAAACGACGCAGTCATGACAGAACTATCAGGTTAAACATAAGTTGAAACATATCTGCTCATTCAATTTGTGCAGCATATCAGGATGCTGGGTTCATTACATTATCTGCCGCGATAAGAGCACACGCACAAGGTAGCGGAGTGTGTGAATTCAGAGGCCAGCGGGTACTTGGGAATTGCCCAGATATGCATTTCGGGTGCACGGGAACTACCTCACACTACTTCACATTAACCATAGGTCAAAAGTATGTACTGGGGCAGTAACCAACGCTATGAATTTACAATTAACTCACCCCACAGTAATTTGTTTGTATACCCACAGTGACAGTTATGGGTACCAGAGCTGAGCTACCTCCTTACCTTCTGTTATTTTAACATTCATGTCCTTCCACCTGTTCATATTTGTTCTGTGTGGTGAAAACATATTGCAGAGCTGTAGAGAAACTTTGTCACATTTGTGTTCTTGTATTTTGACAGTGCGACAGCATAGAACAATCCTCCATAACATATACCACCATTGCACTAACTGCAGAGGTCTGCCAGCATCCTTACCCTCATGCAAGGCTACAATGAGAGACAGTAAAAGCACACTGCCCTTGCTTGATGAGCTTGCTCCCAAAAGTTTAAGCCAACGATAAATAAAACTGTAATATTGACAACCGGGATTGATATATAAACTATGTGAAGTGACATTTATACGCATCTCAGCAAGTTCGAGGATCCGTAATCCTTAAATTCTGTTTTAAGCTTGTAATGCTTTCCTGAAGTCACAGATTAATATCTAGTCTACATTTCATTCAGCTTTTTGAAATATCAGACTTCATAAGAATGCCTATTAGTCCGTATATAAGCAACAGAAACATTCTTCTTACCCCATATGACAGAGGTAGCACAGCCTACAACATGCTTTATTTTATCAGAACTTTTAAATTTAATTTTTTCCCCTTTTCTTTATTCCGTCGTGCATCTTTCCCATGTTCTCAATTTGTTTTCTACTTTGTCTTTACTTTCTACTTTTTTTCCCCTCCCATGGTATTTTTGTTCCTTTTTCAGAAACTTGTGCTCTGTTCCCATCTCCCACACCCGTATTAGTCTCTCTCTTACCGAGCAGGGCTGAACGGTCAAGATAGAATTAAGATCTAGAGCTAACATTGTCCAAATGAGTTTCATATAAAGCAAAACAATTTTTCTATCACTAATAGCAACATTATACAGAATACACACACAATTAGGGACTTTTGTTGGAGGAGGGAAAAAAAAAAGAAAGATGGTTTCCTTTGTGTAGAAGCCATCCTTACTCTGGACTATGCTTTTAAGTGAATACTGAGATGTTAAACATAATACAATTTCAAAGACATTTCACAAAATACTAGCTATTCTTAATTACGTGTCTCACTTTTTAGCTGTATAATAGTTAATGTTTTTCCTCCTTACTTCATTTACTAGAAAAGGTAAGGCATTACATCACCTAATACCAGTTTGCACTTGTATGCAATTAAAGATGCAAGTTTATATTTCAATTTTCTGATCTGTTGCCAGTAATATTTCTTCCTTGGGCTGTTAAAGGAAGATGCTGGATCTCCTGGGCATTCCCTGTGAAATACTATTATTTATAAAAATCCTTAATGTTTTTGACAAATCAAGGGGTTTGACTAAGCACAGATCTAAAACCCATAAAACTAGAAGTCTGTCCAACGGTGGCCTGCTGCAGGAACAGCAAACTAAACTGATCAATAACTGTCTCTGGATTCCCAGTATCCTCTGCATCAGAAATACACAGAAATGTAAAAATGTTGACTTCATCTGCAAATTTGGATACCAAAATATTTTAATTTGATGTTCAAGTATAGAGTAAGATGGCTGTTGGCAGAGAAGCTTTTTAGAGTTTATTTGTAAGTTTTATATTCTCTTAGTAATTTTGGGAAAATGCCTGGGAAAATAATGATTTTAAAAAACGACTGTGCTCTTGCAGATGCCAAGTGCACTTCTTGGAGCCACAGAGAACCATCTGGTCAACTGCATTTCATGTTGTCATGACGTGCTGTGATATTATGAGACTGCTTAGCTTGATGCATTAGAAGGATACAGATCCTAGGTAGATCTAAATTGTGCCCCACATACACATACTTTTGACGTTCGACTATGTAGTGGCTCTGAGTTGAAAGTTTAAGGACTAATTTCAAAGAGTGAAGCCAAGGCAAAATTATCTCAGTCCAACTATTTCTGAAGCAACAAACCTAGATTTGGAATGGATCTTCAGATATCTTTTTTCCACCCCCAAAAAAATAAAAACTCCTTAACAAAACTTTGCTCAAATGCATCTGTCTACTTCCACTGAAATTCCTCCATCTCTCTCATACACACAAAGCTCACGCAACCCCTCTTCTCAAAACACAAGTTCAACATTAGCTGTCAGTATATTGCTCCTAGATACAAGAAATAAGTTTTTTACAGTTAAGAACAAGCTCCCCAGGGACATGGTAGTCATCCCATAGCTGGAAGTTTTTAAGACGCAAGTGGACAAGGTGGTAGATAATCTCATCTAGGTTCCCCTTCCCATGAAAGGCTGGACCAGATGATCTTTCAAGGTCCCTTACAACCTGGGTTGTTCTATGGTTCTATGATTCTGTATGACAGCAGTGGAAACAGAAAGATCCTAATCACAAAACAGGTCTAAATCAGAAAAATTTAAATAAAATCATCAGTCAATACGATTTGTTTCAGAAGAAGGAAGGCTGTTGCACTTACCTAAATAGCACCCTATTCCACACGTACACATTCAGAGCACTGCCTTTTAGTATTCTAAAATTGCCTTTAGTGGATTCATTCTTAAGTATTTATACCATTTATTTTGTGGCAATTTAAACCTCAGTTAAAACTTGTGACATCAGCCTTTCTTCCCTAACTTAGGATTTAAAGTTTGGACTTCAGAAATAACAGTTACATCTAATACCTAAAATAGCCAGTAAGAGCACCCTTCACAGTGTTTTGTGTTTTAGAAATCACTAGAAAAAAGAGGAACAGTATCTAAACAGAAAGACTTGAAAACATACTTCAAAGAACTATTTTGCAGAGACACAAGGTTTTTTCCATAATATTTACTATGGAGCAACAGGCAAAAGAAGATCAAACATTTGAAGAATAACATGTTTTTAAGCTGCAAGAGGTCAGTCGGTTAGAACATGTATATGTCAAAGGAAAATTCTACTATACAAGATAGCCATTGCTGATTGCTGCTTGGCTATTTCCAAATGTTCCTCTCCCAAAGGTAAGCAAAAAAAAAAAAAGTTCAAGATGGTGGCAGGCAGTAATTTGAAGCTAACTTTGTACTTTCACCTCCTTTTCCTCAACTCACCTTGTTTTCACCCAAAGTCTAATCTTCCTGCAAGAAAATTGGTTCTTGCCTAGAAAATATATTGTGAAAAGCTTTAAAAAGGATATGTCAGTCCATGACCATGAGCCAAATCAGGAGAAAGAACAGAAAGCATCTCACAATCCCAACTAATGTCAACGTGCTCCTGAACCAATGCCAAGGTTATGACAAACGTCGGAAAACATACGTAAAGTTCTTTTGATATTTAAAAAAATAGTTTGTGTCAAATGTGCTGAAAACAACAGTTATTTTATGTTTCTCATGTTACTACTTGTCTACATCATTGTCACATCATTGTGTCATTTTCCTGTATGAGAAGTACAATAAGTTTAAATGAAGGGTTCTGTTTCTTGCAGACAAGACAATGATTTTCTTAGAAAGAATTTGTTCCAGGGAAGATGCTAGGATATTGACTTCAGTTCTGCAGTTCCTCATCTGCCCCTTTCACTCTGCCCCACTTGAGGAGAGAGGCACATGTGGGGAAAAGAAGAGAAAAAGGTTGTCTTTGAACTACTCGGTAAGAGTGGGGACACAACTGCCAAAGATAAATAAATGTGAAATAAAGTAGAAACGAGGAACATAGAATTTAAAAATTATTACTGCAAGTAAGGGAAACATTAAGAAGTCAGCAGCTAAAGCCAACTGACATACTAATTAATATCAGAGTTATGATTACCGGAGCAACCACGGCTCCCCTACTTTTTGTTCTCCCAAGGTACTTATTTTTGCACTGAAAATTCTTTTCTTTGTAGTAGCTCAAAAACTTAAGTATCTCTATAGGTACAGGCAGAGCACCTTGGAGCACAGAAAACTTCTTTGGGAATCCCGTATGTTCAGCACGAAGTTGTCAAACTCACTAGATACATTTTTGCTTTCTCATGGGTTGACAGCGTTGAAATGTTTTAAAAGGTAGAACCCCGTATTGTTCTTTCTAACATTCATCATGTACTTCTAGCCCTTTGAAAGTCCCTAGAAACTTGCTTTCTCAAGAATTGTCCCATTTTAGGACCCAGACATCTGACAGAAGGGCACATACTTCCATCCATATGGTCACCCTTGAAATCAATGAGCAACACGAAGCTTTCTCCCTGTGGAGGTTAAGCAAGCCACGTGAGTTTGTTCAGACCAAGCCTGCGAACAGAAACCAGGTCTTTTGCATGACTGCACGACACATGACTGAAAGGTTACTGTGCTGACCTTTGGGCTCGGTCACAAAACATTAGTGATAATCCTCGTTTTGATTAATGTTTTTTGCTTGGGTTTTGCTTTTAAGGTTTGGTCTGCCGCTTATTTGTATAATTCTCAGGTATTTATGCTCTTGTACTCACCAGTGCCTATTTGTAGGTGAGGAAGAGTTACTGCACTAAATCTCAGAGGAGATACAATCTTTAGAGTTACCTTTGGCTGAAAAATAAATTGAAGAGACAAGCAGAGTAACGGCTATGCTCCTTGGATGATTTACAAAATAACCTGCAGAAATGCAGAAAAGTGTGTTACAGCTAGGATCAACAAAAGACTTCGGGGGGACGGAGAGAAGGGGAAGCATGTGCATGGAAGGCCCGGTTTGGGGAGCTAAAGCCGGTGTACGTTGATGAGGAATGCTCAAGTGAAATGAAGTCATGCTAATCATAAGGCTGGAAAATATGTACTGCCCAGCTGGAAGCAGAAACCACAGCACTGCTGTTACTGATTTAAGTGCAAAGAGAAAAAACCTAGGTAGCATTCTGAACATTTCTTGAGAATTTCATATTGTGCAATCACACAAGTTCTAGTATTTGCTAAAATTGGTAGTCTTAAATTTTGTCGTCTAAATAAACTACCTCAATAGTATCTTAGGGCTCTACTGATAATCACATAAACCTGTCAGACTTTTTCCAAAGGCCATTTTGAAGAAATATTATGATTTTTTTTTTCTATTGTCCTTTTGTGGAGTCATACTACAGTCAGGATTACGATCTGAGTATCTTTCTATTGTCCTTTTGTGGAGTCATACTATAGCCAGGATTACGATCTGAGTATTATCACAACTTCACACTCAGACAAACAAATCTCAACCAAAGACTTTGTACACAAGAACATATTAATTAAAAAGACGTCTTTCAAAAAGATAAATGAAAAAACATTGACAGCTTTCCTATGGCATCAGAAACACACTTGCACCAATACTTTCCAAGAACTGTGTAATGGCTAACAACGCAACTGCTAGCTACAATTGTAAACACATGACCTCAATTGTAAAAGTACGACCTCAAAGTACATGCTACATATGTAGTTTCTTCATATTAGTTGACATTAAGGACAGATTCTAGGGCTGAAGAAACTAATCTAGCTTTAAAAAGTTGCAACACTGCACCAGAAGCTGTTTTGATTCTTACCACTGGGATACTAGATAAGTTCTAATCTCGCCATCAACTATGAAAGATTCTTATGACAACCTTGATTTTACAAAATTGGGTTATCTTCCAGCCTGTGGGCATTTTCCTGTTGCATTCTGGGTTAATCCACGTGTACAGCTCACTTCTGTCAGGATGACAAAAGACAATTGATTTTGTTTCATGGTGTATTCTTATCAATGCTCTCCTCTGCTCTTAGCCAGTCTTTGACTGATAGGGTGTTAGAGGAAAGGTCCATTAATTGATTTGTAAATAATTACAGCTAAGTCTTCACTTTTGACTAGCCATCAATAAAGGCCTATCCTTTTTTCACTGGTGAATGCTTTCAAATCAGCTTCGGTGCCCAACTTTCAACCACAAAATTCATTAAAATCATTAGGTACTTTCAGAGTAGCACCCGCTGGTGATGGCAGAGGTAAGAGTATGTCAGCATTTCTCTTATACCACTTATGGGGATGGATTAGAAAGAAGCAAAATAAATAAACAAATAACATGCCTGGAAAAAAAACAAATGCAAATCAATCATTTCTTAAAGTGGGATTTAATTTTCAGACCTGGTGAAATTTCATCAGGTGTACATAGAAAAAAAAGGACATGCAGTACTTGGTACATGTGTTCCTGTGGGTTCATTATCTTCGTGCACAGATGTACACAGGTATTCTGTCCACCCATGTTCCCAACAATTTTTGAACTTGTTGACTAGATTCAGACGTGTTTGACAGAGGACTAATAGTCTCAAAGCTAGGAAGTTCCTACAGATTTTGTGAAAATACACAGCTGTGTACATGCAAGGGAGGGGAGACCTATTTAGTGCCCTGATGGTGCAGAAGGCTGCAGAAGGAACTCCGCAGTGTTAGACACTTGAAAATTACAGCCCTATGAGGGGAACAAAACATAGGCAAGGAGGCTAGAAAGGAGACACACACACACACCCTGTTTTGTAGGTCCCTAATTGATGGGAAAAAGTAGCAGTCAGAATTCATGTGTCAACCAGCATCTGTTCTCAGAACTCCAGGTTTCATCGTTTTTAATAGTTCTAGGTTTAAGGTTCCCGTCTTCTCCTTAGCATCTTATACAGAACAGAATACCCTGCACACAAATTTGAGTTTTCAGAGGAAAGTACAAACTGAAGTCTGAAAAGTAACTACAATACTTCAGCAACCCTTTCATAGGCTGTTAATATGTTGAAGCTGTAATAAAAACATATTGAAGCTGTCACGCACTCAAAGTACAAATACCATTAATCCAAGCAACTTCATCATATTTTGAGACTGCATTTTAAGTGGTTAGCACAAGACAAGGCAAGTTATGTTTAATTCCTTGTACATAATGTCAACAAATGGGATGTAGAGTCGTATCAGAAAACTGCCTGTTCAGCATTATAAAACAATTGACCAAAAAGCATGCTTTATTGCTACTTTCCAGTGATAGCCACCTCCTTCACAATAACAAGCACAGAAGCTTTACACCTAGTTCAAAAGAAAGGTACTCTTAGAACCACTATGCAACAGTTTATTGTATTATTTTTGTTATTAATATCTGCTCCATTTACCAATCCGTGCTTTACACCTGACAAATATCTATAAGCCTTTCAATTCCTCCTGCCTTCACTACCAACTTTCCAGAAAGGGCTTAAGCTGCACCTAACTGAAACTGTGTAGGTCAACACACCAGCAGGTCCATGCACAACACCCAGAAATACCGAAGGTTTGTGGCTTACAGTCTCTCTCCTGTGACATTTCCCATTAAATGCCCAATCAGTGTATGTTGAGCACCCACATGTTGAGCCATTTCAGTTACATCCCCGCTTGCTCATAAAGGTATGAGTGACCATTCTAGCACATTCACCCTATACCTTTTAAATATGAATTTGTCAAGAAAAGCGGCAAAAATCCCCCTTATACTCCTAGTTGAAAGAGTTTGGAAGTTCAAAGATTCCTAGCCTCGTAGATCCAGGTGAGGTCATCGTTGGGGACAGCAAAATTATGGCTTTATGTGGGAGAGACACTTCTCCAAGTTTCCCAAAGATGGTTGGGCCTCCTCATCCAGCCCATACTTGTTCAGCTGCAGTGGCACCTACGGACACCATTCTGTTACCAAGGGAAAAGGTCCATAAAAGACGGAGCAAGCAGGAGGCAGCCAGAAGGTTACAACCTGGCAACGTTGCATGGTCCTTGCACCCTTGACCCAACAGGAGTTGCTGGGTTGCCTCAGCAAGATTTGGGAAATGGGGTCATTTATTAATTAGCTTTATTCCGTCTGAAACATAAATAATCTGTTGGTCAGTCGCATCTGACATCAGCCATGCACATGGGGAAGGTTTTCTGAGGAATACTTTATCAGGGATAACAGTGTCACCTCCCATCCATGAGGTAAATGAACTTCATATTTAACTGATGTTTTGTCCTAGGCTCACTTACAGCATGATTCTTGGGTATTGTTAAGGACTTAATAGGAGACCCAAAGGTAACTTGGATAAACACATTACAAGGAAAAAAAAAAAGCGGGCAACATGTTTCAATTAAAACATCTCTAACCTAAGAATCTGTCTTTAAGCCACTCAGAGAAGCCTTTAAAATCTGGTAATCACTTAATAATATTTCACACTTACTGCTCAGCAACAGCTTTTGTAAACTGTGGCACCATTCTTGTTCCAGATGGCATGCAAAATAATTTATAAACAACAAAGTTCAGCTTTAGCTGTTCAATTCCAGCACTTTGGCCACCCACTTCAGCATAACCGAGAGCTTTCAATCAGCTCCTGCCTCTCACGGGGCCTTCGAACAACACCACAGCATGTGTTCAATATGCTCTCAGAAAGTAGCCAGCCAAACAGGGAGGGTTAGTCTTCTGGGCAACCCTGTAGCACACCTGTAGCATGCTCACACTGCCTTCTTTTTCTTTTTAATTTTTTTTGTTTTGTTTATAATATATGAACCTGGGTGAGAACAAGCAGCAAGATGTTTCAGAGTTTAAAACCCACCTTTGTTAAAAAATAGCGTTCCTACAAAACAATTCCAGTTTGCCATAGCTCAAATGCAGAGTATAATCTTCCCAGCAGGAGCATACTGCAAATGCAAACATAGCATCTCTCGGGGTCAGAAAGGCTCTTTTTACTGTTGTACCTAAACATATGCTAAGTGTTACAAGAAATAGAGTATGTCAAAAAGGGCTTTCTCTGTACCTGACAGATTTCCATTGCTATTTCTGTTTCTTCCTCTCCTCTCTTCTTTCCTTCCTGGTGCTTGTTTTGGCTCTACTTTTCTTGTGTCCCTTCAAAACCTCCTTGTCCTGGATTGGCCTTTGGGGCACAGAGGAAAAAGGAAGAGAGATTGCTTCATGATCTCTTTAAAGGTCACGCAGTCTGAACCGGACAGAGACAAATTCAGAGTCCCTTTAAGCTCCTGTGATTATGGGCATGTCCAGACAAAGTATTCTGGCAACTGCACGACCACATTAAGGTGGCATTAAGCCTGATAAAATATACCCTGCCTGTCAAAACAGCTGATTAACCCGGGCTCGATGCCCCGTGAGTCACAGACATACAGTTTCCAAGAGGCTGAGGATAAGCAAAGCAGTATGGAGACATGCCCTAAGTACTAAATACATCTGGAGCCTGCAAAGGGTGCCAGGGCATCAGCACATTCAATCAATCCAGGACAGCAGCCCTTGGTGTATCTCATCATTTCAGTTGGTAAGAACGAGGCAACTCATCTCCTGAGGAGCCTAGTCCTAGCTTGGTAAGCTTTTTACAAATTAGAGCTGACTTAAGTTTGTTTGCTGGCCGTTGCCGATCAGGTGTGGTACGGTGTGCTCGTGGTCTGTGGATGTGTTTGCTGGCTTCGCCTAACACCAGCACCCTGAGCCTGAAGGGGTGACCAGTAAGAATAAGGTGCTTATCATGGAGGACTCTACCCCAATGCAAGCGTGCAACCGAGAAAAGGGTTCCTTAAAAAACATTCAGCAGCCCATGCCTCCTGGAGCAACACACGAAGCCAATCTGACCCCAAGGTTTCCGAACCGTTTCAATAACCAATGGCCAGTTAATGCGGGATTCTTCTCCAAGGCATCCTCCTCCCACAAATCCTGTGGTTTCCACAGCATATACAGATTTGTTGAAATGAAAGTAGCACAGTTTTGCACTATGCTATTGTGTAAACATAAGTTGTATTGAGCTATTGTATAAACATCGGTTAAGAACTAATTTGGGGCTTTTAATGAGTTTCTGTCCTGCTCACAATTGCCAAGAAGTATCAGCGTGCTGAGGGGGAAAAGGATTCCTTTAGTTCTGACACACAGCAGGTTTTTAAGTGAAGCAGACAACTGAAGCCATCACTGTTTGGTGTGGGGACATGATTATAACTGACAAGAAGTAGTAAGAGTCAAGGCAGGATTTTTTCTCCATACTACACAAATTAAAACCAAGGCATTCTTCTCTGCTGACAATGGCAATATGCTCCAACTACAGAAATTATGTTCTGGCCATTACAGCTGCTCTGAAGAGAATTTGAGTTGGTAAATGTAGAAACAAGTCAGAACGTAATTTCCTAGAAAAGTTTATACTGGAGACCACATTTATTTTTTTTTAAACTGAAGAACTCTTCTAAGAGACAAGATCTCTGATATTTGCAAGGTGATTTTCAGTATAGTAAGTGTTTGACGGTTGTTTCGGTAGAACCCAGGAACCTTAAAACAAAACAAAAAAAACCACCACAGGCAACAAGTTCTGCCAGCAAGAGTAATTTCAGTAGCACAGTGCAATGAAACAACATTGCAGAAGCTGGAGGGCAACACAAGAAGGTATTGAGTCATAGAGGGATCCCAGACTGCTGAAGCAACTCTTCCAGCTTGTGGAAACAGCCCAAAGGTCTCCATGACACTTGCTGTTCCTCTGCTGTGCTCACAAGGAGAGGACACATCACCAAGGCTTTCCCACACCACATCAATAGCCGACCGCAGGTTCAGACAATGGGGGCAATTTGAAGCTGGCCAAATTGAAGAAGCCAAAAGCTTCTCTGGCATATACTCATAGTTTGATGAGCCTTAGGATTCAGAGAGTAATTAATAAGATACAAAGAAAGAAAGAACAGGGAAGGAAGGGCAGAAGGAATGATTACACAAACATCCATTGCTCTCAGGAGCTCACTGAGCCCTGGAAAGGCTTCTTAATAGGACGGTGTGGGCAACAGGATACATCACTGTCGTGCACTCTGGGATTTTCATCCTATTGCTGCTTGACAGGTAGAACATTAAGTTCCCTTTCTCAGGTGCAAACTCTGGTTTAACCCTTTCCTCTGGAGAGTTCAATTCCTTTCTATTCGTGATGCAATTAAACCACAAAATGCAAAAGTATCTAAGGATATATAAAACAAAAGGCTGCCTAGGTTTTTTTTTTAAAAAAAAGTCCTTCTAGTAAGGAGTCAATGAAAAAGAATCTGGTTGTTGCTTAGCATCTTATACAGTAAGATCAAAACCAACAATTCTGGTGTTATCTAGACAGTAATAACAGTTAAATCCATGTTTGTGGGACAGTAAAGTCAGCATCTTTAAGCACAGTTGCCACTCTAATTGTAGGCCTGGACTTATGCTAGAAAATGATCCCCGATCAGCACATTTTCAGTCTGGCATTTAGAATTATACCAAAGACAATTCTGTTGGCTTTTTCCCCCCACCTTTTTGCCCAAATTGAGACAGGCTGAATTTAACCTTTTGCACAGCACTAATTATGACGGGGTAGCATTATTTATTTTTTTTTGAAGGGAGAGAGAAAGAAAGGGATAAGGGGAGGAAAATTACAAAGTAAACCCCCCTCCCCAGTCCTGTAGCAGCCTTCTGCTTTCTTCTCCTCGCTCCTCTGGGAGATACCAGACACAACCGCAGTCCTTGTCCCGAGGTTGCAAAGGGTTAACAAATGCAGCACACAGTCATGGTGCCAGCAGTAGTGGAAGGAACAGGTTGGACTAAGCTTTGGTTGACCAGCATCTCCCACAGTACCATTTCATGGATGCACTCTCTCATACCCCGTACGTTAAAGCACTCCTTAGTCCTCGGCAAACAATAAGCTTAAGGCAGAGCAGGAGAGCTATGCCTTGGGTGCAACGTAAGGCATGCAGCTGAAGGCAAGCAGCATGCAACCACAGAGGTAGCTCGGGTATCCAGTAAATCAATATTTGCGTGTTATTATTCTCACATACATCCCATTTGCTCATCCAACGCTTGCTCCTGCAGAAACAGGATCAGAGAGGCTGCCGGCAGGCGAGCACAGCCTGCTCCCCATGGAGCCCGGCTCCTGACCCACAGCCAGCGTATGGGCAAGCTGCCTTCAACAAGCAGGCAGAGATCTATGACTTTTTTTAATAAACAAAGAATACCTTCACATTAAAAAAAAAATAGTGGAAGGGGGCACAGTTTCCTCCAACATTTCTCCTCCTCAGCAAAATATGAGGGCTCTCTCTCCCCAGCGTGCAGCAGCTCCTTTGCACAACTCCTCTGTCCTATTTCTGAGCAAACCAGACCAAGAAGTACCATCTTAGTACATGATTGGCACAGAGGTTCCCTTCCCCTACAGCACAGCAAGAAAAAGGAAACTAAGAGGAAACCAAGGACGTTTTCTGATAGCATGCCACCAACCAGTTCAGTTCTACTCTTCCTCGGTGTAGCGCCAGCAGTCATCATTTTGGCACAGCAGCAATTCCGCTGCTGTGAGGATATCGGAGATGGGCTGCATCCGTGAGCGCTGAGAGAAGTGGTTGCTGTCATAGCACACCCGTTCTCTCTTGTCTTTGAAAAGTCATAGAGGCCAGCAGAGATGTCTCACCCCTGGAGAGAGGCAAGCATTGTACCCACCTCCAGAAAAGGCCAAAAGGGCAATACAGGGAGTTGGCAGCTGGTCAACCTCCCTTTGCTTTGTGGGAAGCACATGAAGCCTCTTGAAGCACATCTTCGAGCACCTGGAGAAGCTGGTTGGGAACAGTTGGCATAGACTGACCAAGGGTAAATCATGTCTGACCAACCTGACTGCTCTCTGTGATGCTATGACTGGATCTGAAGGCAAAGGCAGAGCAGTGGACATCATTTTCCTCAATTTTAGCAAGGCTTTCAACATCATCTCCCACAGTATGCTTGTATCCAAGCTGGGATATTATGGTTTGAATAGGTGAACATCCTGATCAATAAATTGCTGGGTGGACGATTGGGGCTCAGAGGGAGCCCTTGCAGCGATACAGGCTGGAGACAAACTGGCTGGGGAGCAGCTGTGGTGGAAAGGCCCTGGGGATCGTGGTGGCCAATGAGCCGAGCGTCAGCCAGCAGTGTGCTCTGGCAGCAGAGATGGCCACAGCTTCCTGAGCTGTATGAGCAGGAACACAGCCAGAGGAGCTCAGAGGTAGCAATTATCCCCTTTCTACTTATTAGGTCACACACTGTGCCCAGCTTTGGGCCCCTCAATGCAAGACAGACATTGATTACCAGGAGCAAATCAGCAGAGGGCCAACCAAAATGGTCAGGGGCTGGAGCACTTGCCCTGTGAAGAGAGGTTGAGGAGCCAAGACTGGTTTAGCCTGGAGAGGAGACAGCTCCAGGGCTGTAACAGCAGCCCCCCAGTGCGTTACAAGGTGGTTATAAAGCCAGGCTCTTCATAGCGGTGAGCAGTAGGTGGATAAGAGACAATGAGCCTAAGTTGAAAGGAGAGGTTTTCAGACCAGCTATATAGAGAAACTGTTTCCCTATGAAGGCAGATAAGCAGTGTAACATGGGCCCAGAGATACGGTGCCATCCCCATCCTTGCAGGTTTTTGAGACCCAACTGGATAAAGCCCTGAGCAAACTGGCCTGATCCCATAGCCGTCCCTGCCTTGAGCAGAAAGCTGGACTAGTGACCCCCTGATTTATCAGGCCATTCTCCTTTACCTTAAATTTCCAAGGCAGCAGCAGGCTACCAAGCCCAGACTTTGTCATTGCACTGGTGTTATCCCTTCTCATAGTGAGAATTCAGCATCCGCTTGGTTCCCTTCTGTCAGGGCACCCCTTCCAAAGCACCCGTCTTACAAACAATCAGGTGTAGATGGTACTTTAAGGCGTAGAAACACTTTATAATGTTCACACCTCTGCCTGCATTAGCAATTAAATAACCAAGCCAATAATGGTGTGCTGTTAACACTAGCTTGACTCCAGCTACGCACATGGCAGAGACCTGGCATAGCAGCTTTCCTTACAGCCCAACGTTCCCGGAAAGTCTGCACACCCAGGTTACCACGCCACCAAAACCCATGCCGATGCATCTGTATTCCTAGGAGAACCCATGCTTGCTAAATGAAATCCATCCACATGTTCTGCAACTATGCTTTTCGTTACAATGAACCCGTCTGCTGTAACTTCAGCCTGGAGGAGCTGTGCTAGACCTGGGCACTTAAACCTTCTGCTACGGACTCCTGCAGTTTTTCCTCACCTGCATTTGTCTGAAGCCAAAAGACAGGTACGTTCCACTCAGAGTACATGATATCCACTTACTTCTTACATTCGACATCCATTTCCTCTCCCTGCCTTTCCCAGACATAGTTCTAAAGCGCATCTGTCACTTGCAGTCCTTATTAACTGGGACTTTTCAAGGATGAAATCAATGTTTCTGTTGGACAAATAACTGAAAGAGCAGACCATTCAAAGCTTGCAGCCTCAATACAGATAAAGGATGAAGGCAAGAACTAAATTGGTCCTGGATGCCTGCTGTATTTACCCTTTACATATTTTCTATTTGATAGTGAGGAACAGGTAGAAGGGATGGCTGGCCTGCCCTGACTGCAGGAGTGCGGCTTTTAATCATATAAACAGGGCACCAGCGCTCCTTCATTGTCTGGTTACACAAAGGGAAGCTATGGATGCTATTACAACACCAAAAAGAAAACAATGTAGAAACATGCCGTTCCATCCACATTCCCAACTATATATTTGTAATTTTTGTGCAAAATAAAAAAAAAAACCTTCATGTGCTCAAAGTCTGCACGAGATAAAAACAAACAGCGACACCAAATAATCCATCTGGAATCCAGCCCATTAGGAAAGCTCATGTCAGGATTATCAGATTAGATCTGACAGAAAAATCTTCTAGAGAATACATACATGGATGACCAACTTCTAGAAGTTTTTGTCAGCCCTGCAGACAATTCCTCCTGTAGGCCCAACATACCAGTCGCCTTTCCCTTCCTTATCTCAGCCAGCAAATGGATGCTATTAAATACACAAATTTCTTTCAGCAGGCTACGCAAACAGAAATACACACAGTTAATTAACATTGCGGTAATTTCTTTGATCTTCCAGTGAAAACAAAATTTAAAAGTCATACTATTTCAGCCTAGAAGCTTAGAGTTAAAAAGCTTAGGAACTCATCCGGGACTTTGAATCCAAGAATCGTTTGGCTGATGTCATTAAAGGAGCTGAATTAGACTTGTAATTATTCCCTTATGAGTTCTGCTGTCTATCTGAAAAGGAAGGGTATTCATTTCTGTCCTCAAAATTGATTTATTTTGGTGAAAAGACAGAAGGGTTGGAGACAGCAGGAACTTAGTTTTACTGTGGATCTGATACAATACAAGAAAATAAGAGTCAATAGTGAGCAACATCCCTGCCAGTCAATAGGAGCAGCACCTTCCGTTGACATTGCACAGCGATTTCCTTGAGATCCTCAGGATAAATCCTATCTCCACAGTTCCGGCTGGCTATCCACTGCTTAGTGCAGTAACACTTCATTAACATGCAAATGCTTGACAGTTATTGGGCTTAAGTACATCTGCATATTTATAAACAATCATTCCAAACCACATCCTCGTTTAAGGGAACTGTTTAATGACACTGAACCTAAAGTCTTTCTCATATCCATTGAAAAATATGTTGCAGATAGATTCACTCACTTTATATTTGTGTAGTACTTTTTAAAATACTGCTTACACAGGTAGGTCAAAAAATGCCTCAATCTACTTTTTCATTTGTTTTTTTGCTTGTTCTTTTGTTGCAATCAACATTTTTCTCTTTTTTTTTTAAAACCTATTTGTCCATTGAAAAGGCAAAAAGAACACAAAGAATGAATGAAGCTTTGGAAATCAAGATAAGGTAAACTTATAGCAATAAAACACAAACATCCATTAAAGCATATTTAAGCCGTAAGCTGTAAAATATTCAGTCAAAATATGCAACACCTGCATTTTCAGAGCAAAGTCTTGAGAAGCACCAGACAAACAATGCATAGGATTTAAAGTTACCCCAAACTCTACAGATTTAATTTCTTTGCTCATAGCAGTAATTCTACACACCTCAAGATGACTTCTGTTTGTTCTCCAGTGTCACATCCTAGAAAGCACACACCACACCCAGCGTACACACCAATATTTCTAGTAGCACATTCTACCCAAAGCATCTCGAATTTTTAGCCTGGAATATCACAAATTTGGCCATAAATTTGGATTTCTCCTGAATTTTCATGCAAACTCTATGTAGTGACGAAGATTTAAAGAAAAATCTAGAGGTTTTTTTAACGGACAAAGATGCTAAAAGCAAAATGATACAAACAGTTGTTAATTAATAACAATGTTTTGTTGAACATTTTTCCTGCTGCTTGTAGGTCAATATAAAGACACATTAATGTAGACAAGAATGGGAGCAGCTGAATCAAGTTAAGGGCTAGTTAAGAGGATTGCACTCAATCATCCTAGATAAGCAGAGTCATTTCTGATTCCCACCCTTTTCTCCTTTAGCTTGCTGGAGTAGAAGTTGCATTTCCTTCTCCTCAACAACCATTTAAGATGCACTATGTTTTTATTTGGGGTAGGTGGGAAAGAAATAAGTTACCAATTTATGTAAGTTACCAGTGATTATTTATTTTTTTTAATCTATAGGGCTCTTCCCAGCTGAAAAGTGATTTATAAGTTATACACATGTACACACATTCATAGGTAAAATAGAAAATATATTGTCTCACAGCAAGCATTGTTCTTGCAGGGCTTAATCAGTAACTCCTTGCATAGTACGATTGAGGATTGTTTATTTTGTACTGCTCCACAATTGCCAATACTTAAACTATGAGCCTCTTCCCTTCTTTCTATCAATCTGGGCGGTAACCAAACACAAACCTACACCTAGCCAGCCATAAAGTATCAGAGAGTTAGATCTACGTGGACAGTTTGCACACACGAACTGGAAAACTTCAATCAAGTATTTCATTATAGACTAAAGATGAACATGATCCATACTTGCATGTTTAAAGAAAGTACAGGGCTGAAAGCCAAACACCTTTTCTGTAGAGACCAAATCCAGAAGATGACTGCTATACAGATTACACAAAAACCTCTGTTGCATCTCCTGCTTGCTGGCTCACTGTCTGCAGAAACAATTTTATGGATATTGGTGATGAGGAGAAACTGAAATATCTAAAGTGTTAGCACAATATCCCAAAGCCTTACGTAAATACCACAGTAAAATATAAAAGCAGATCCACTGCCAATTCCATTTTGGTCATATTTGGCTGTATATATCATTATATCAGAGTCAAGTATGTTCTTGTCTCTCTTTGGACTTTTATAAGACACATCAAAGCAACGAGCAGTGAAGCCCTGGAACAGAGAAGATATGTCATAAGAACTGCTAGTGCAACAAGAAGAGAAATTAACTATTAGGACAAAAATACAACCATTTGAGAAACTGAAGCTAACAATTCATGGTGAGGCTTTTTTAGGTTAAGAAAATGTGCAATAAACCCAAAAATGTCAGGTACAAACAAAACTCGAGACAGCACTCATTAAAAACTAAGCATTTTTCATTTACAGGAGCTAAATTTGCCTGCATATTTCCCATTCTATGTGTATGAAATACAACAGTAAAAATAACTACCAGAGCCATACAGACACCCACATTTTCAACTACACATGTGACACTGAAGCTAAATTACAGGATAATTCCATATATAATTCACATCACATACTGTGATAATTCTCAAGATAAAACAAAATGGCCTTATCTTCCCATTTTTATGTGAAGATGTCAGTGTTTGGTTTGTGTATTTAATACAAGCCTTGTGCTTTCCCCACACTTCAGATTCATGTTTCCTAGCCTCCAAGTAAACTGAAAGTAGGAACGCACACCCCTAGGACTACATCACTTTGTCCCCATTGCCTAAAACTCAGCCCCATTACAGTACGTAAAGATTGAAGGTAACATTTTCAAAATTCCCAAAACATTTTGGCTTTAAAGTGTCTCCTTCAGAAACAAGTTCAGAAACATTTGTCTCTCTGGAAGTCAGTGAAGCAGTCTTCAATGACCAAACTTTTTATAAAATGTCAGCCATAAGTCATCTTCAATCAATTTGTTATTTCTGAAAGCTTTACCCCCAGCCTAGAAGTTTTTCTTCTGGTTTGTCTTCCTATAAAAACAATCAAAAGGACTGCTTTCACTGAACAAATACATCAAAAAGACAATCATAGAAAGCACAGGGGCCTTGGTTGTTTGTTTTATGATTAATTAGTTTGTAGTTTTTGTAAATAAACAGTTCATTTGCGTGTTTTGAGTTGTGCAGTGTACCAGTTTGGCACCATTTTCAGGCATTCTTGTAACTGTTGATGAGATAGCTGATCAAATACAGACCCTATTGAAGGTAATTATACCAATGACAATTCATCATGAGGACAACTTAACCTTGTGACAGCTTACTGCTATGATAAGAAAGAGAGCTGATTCTTGCATAGCCCCTTCACAATGCTTACCTTTGCAACTAACTGCTGAACGAGCAAAATGTTGCCTACACGAGATTTAGCATCACCGTGAGAAATCGCAACTTCACGTAAGCGATGAACATTGTGTACCAAAATGAGATCAGCAAAACGGTTTGGCAGATACAATATCACATCACTGAGATCATCACTGAGTTTCTTCTCCTGTATCTTTGCGTGTGCTTACAACCGAACTCTCTCTGCTCCCTTATTTTCTTTTAATTTGCCAAAGAGATTTCAAAGAGACAGCCCTCCCTCTTGCAGATGGGACATACTCTCAGTCATGTGATGACACGAGCCCAGTACAGGGGAAAAAGAAAGAAGGCTAAGTGAGTGGATTTTTTGAAGTACACTACGGTTAAAATAACTTTTTATTAAGATGCCAGGTGGGCAGCGGTCCCTTCTAACAGAGGCTGAGCTATATCTGCTCCTTTCAAGCTTCATCACTTTGTTTAAGGTTGATACCAAGGCTTTGGAAGACAGATAAAGCTCAAGAAAGTGAAATCTCTTCTCCAAAGAAATATTCCTGCGTTTCTTCTTTTGATCTTAAGTGTTAGCCAAAGTTTAGGGTCTTTGAAAAGTGCTCTGAAAAGCCCTGAAAACCCTATCGACAAGGCTAGCTTTGAAGACCCCTGAGTACACAATCTCATTTTAAAAAATGAACTCTCACACTGCTTCAGAATAATTTCTAGTTTGTTTCTGTTCCTGAATGCCATAAAAAAGAAAAGTGCAATTATAAGAGGCACAACAGGAATCTGAAATACAGCAGGCAGGTCAGGCCCAAGGCACAGCTGTAAATCCTTCCACCAGGATGGAGAGCTCAGGACCCAGCACAACCCAAACCAGGTTTCACATCACAGCCTCATTCCTTCTAACCCATCCTGCCATAATCGATGTTTGTGGCCAGGACAGCATAACTGATTTTTGTCCACTATATGCAGAATATTTTGAACATGTTAACAACATGCCATTTTGAAGACAGACAAAGTTTTAATACACTTTCTCAGTCTTGTACAGAACTAATCCTTTTATCTAAGCAGCATCCCCAATTACCAAGCAGGCCAGATATTTTTAGTTAGAAAGACCCAGTTTCCGGCAAAATTAAGCTGTTTGGGCTGAAATTTTTGTTTTGTAGAAACGTAAACTTTAATTTTCACAAACAAATGAATCAAAGAATGTACACTATAAAATCCTGGTGGCCTTTCCTTTGGGAAGACTTAGAACACACTTGCTTTGGGTCAGGAGCTGCCAACGTGGCAATGAAAGGTCTGTCAGTTGTGAAGGTGCCTGCTTTTTTTTTTTCTTGCTTTCTTTTTACTCAGAATTTTCCCAGATCTACCTGGTAGAAAATAAAAATCTGTGCACACATACCTTGTAAAAATAACTTAAATTTCAATATATAAATTCTCTAACTTTAGGTTAACAGGTCTTCCCTTGCAATTGCAACTAAAGAGCTGCTGTTAGGTTATACAGAATCTCTCTGCTTCTCAGCTCGTGAAGTACCACAGAGAATTGCAAGAAAAAATTAATTATTTTGCCCTCATATCAGGGCTGGAACAGCATACAGTTAGTGCAACTTGCTCGTATTCTGCATAAAAAGAAAACAAAACATACACTAGCTTATCAGTTTAAAGAGTGCTTTCTCTTTGAGGGGAAGAAGAGGTGAGAAGGGATGTTTATATAAATGAGGCGGAGAAACTACAGAGAAAAAAAGATGCAAGCATATAATTAAAATCTGTATCGTAATGCCTACATACAACGTACCAACAGAGATGACAGGACCAATATTGATTCTAGCATCAAACTTTTCAGTGTTACACTTTACAATTTAATAACATTCTTTTAAAATAAGCTTTTCATGTGTAATCTCTGTTATAGCACAATAGGCTCAAGATGATTTTTCAAAGATGGGCTCTTATCAAACAAAAAGAGGAAATTTTCTTTAAACTCTGATCCCAGCTGTTTGATGTGATTCAAGCAGTTGAACAGCTGAAGCCACATAGTTTCATACAAGCTTGCAGAAACCTCGAAGTCCTTCTACATTTTATATGGTATGGTTTACGAGAGCTACACGGCCAGGTGTTAAAGACAGAGATTCACATTTGGGTTTGACCTTAGTAAATTTTGTCACTTTATGCTGATATGTCTGAAGATATTTACTTTTGTATTCAAAGCTGGTAAGAAAACAAGGGAAATGGCCCCTGCTACGGGGACGGTAATTATTTCCCAAGCATTTTTACCTGTGTTTTGTTTTACCACTAAAATCGGGAGTTTTGACTTGGTAAGAAAGATTTCTTGAGAAAAAGAAAAAGCTGCATCTTTATTAAATCAAAACAGATTCAGACACTTGTCATTCTCCCAAACTGCAGATGATTATGAGGCCTAAGATGAGAAGCGTAAGCAGGGCCTAGCAATTTTATTTTATTTTTTTTTTTTTTAAGGCTCTGGCTGTCTCATATGTCAGACAGGCATGTATATTATGCACATCCAGCAGGGGACAAAGATCAGAAATTTAAAGGAGCTGTTTGTGATTTTGGATGGGATGTGGCGCACAGATGAAAGAGCAAACATTTTTCCCCTTGGTTTAATGCTAGCACTAGATTCCTAAATTAAGCCCAGCAGGAAACAAACATCCACCACAGATTTCAAAAGATATCTCACATCTTTGTATTAAAACGTGTTATTTTAAGAGTCCCAAATGCTGCATGTCTGATTTTTATTAAGTCCAGAGCCAACATAGGAAGTGTTATTTGATTTTTTTTAAAAGAATGCAGAAAATATTAGTGGACAATGGGATGTAAATTGCAGGAAGCCAAAAGAGAATTGAGGAGTAGGAGATAACAGGTCTGAGGCTATTATCTATAAGGATACTAAGGCCACAGGCTTCGAGAAATTACTTCGATGACCTTGAAAGCACACTCAGACTAAAGAACATCAAGTTAGTGGATTTTCCTGGGGGGGTGGAAGGAGGGCAGTCTTGATATTTCTTTTCCAAACAGACTGGGGAGATGATTCTGATATGCACTTCTGATTTCCTTCTACACCAGAGAGCTACAGCACTGGATTCCCAGGGAAGACAAAATTAGACATCACTCCATGTGATTCTCACACAGTTCTTATGTGATTCTCGGTGAAAAGAACAAGAATTCTAGATCCATATACAAATGCAGTCAAAATGTCCAACCCTGAAAATTCTTTTCTTCTAACACTCCATCTTTCTTTGTACAAAATGTAAAAGTACCAGGACAGGATTTTGCCCAACTCAATCACAATACATTGAGTTTTTATTTTGGACGTTGCAGATTTATTTTTTTTTTCCTTCTTTCCCACTGACTTTGATGATGTTTTGGGATTAAAACAAGGAGCTGGCAGTTCCCATGAGATGAAAGACATAACTGCAAAGGACACTTACTTAGAAGATTAAGAAAAAAAAAAACTCTCAGAATTTGAGATGCTGTTATGTATTTATTTAAAGAAACACTCCCTTGAAGGGATTTAGACTTCAATATTTTAAATAAGTTTCTGCTTTTATCAACTCTAGTTGGAAATAAAATGTTTTGGTTTGTTTTTTTTTTAATTGCCAAACTGATGAAAATCATAACAATAGATTCCCAAGTAGGTTAAATGTTTTATTATAGACAGAAAGAATAGCTTCAAGTTCTTCTGTAAACAGTGCCAGTAATAAAACCTAAAATTCATTCTAATTTATGGCCAATTATAATCCCCAACCACCCTTACCCCAGTGACACCATTTTGAAAACATTCC
>NW_009632981.1:1737-4889 GCF_000690535.1 Cariama cristata | reverse complement strand
TCCCTACACTCATACCCCATCAGGTAACTCCCGACTGGGCACAGAGGCAACCCTTGCCATGGCAAGTCTTGAGCCACAGTTCAAGAGGTTCAGCCCAGCTCTGGTAGGCTGACATGTCTCTCAGAAAGGACTAATTTATCTTCCTCCTCTAGTCAGTCCCTTAATTCATAACATTTTTAGTGCTTCCACTTCCAGCCCTGCCCAGGCCTCCTGTAATTGCCCGAGACTATGAAAGGTTATTGGGTGAAGAAATGAGGCAGGAGGCAGAAGGGGAAAAAAAAAAAAAAAAAGAGTCTTGTTTTCTTTGGGATATAGGCTAAAGACAGAGTGCAGAAGTACTTCTGACAGCAGGCAGAAATCTGCGCGCATGAATGAGCTTTCTCACACTCTTGGGTCAGCCAAGCAAGAGGAGAAAGGAGACCTTTCGTTTCTGTTCGTGATGCTACTTTTGCATGCAGTGCAAGCCGAGTTGATTTATGTTTCCGTTCATGCCGGCCTAAAATAAGCACATAGTAGCTTCCATACATCTTTCACATTGCGGTCAAAATTAATTCATTAGTTCGAATATGCTTTGAGATCCCTGGGTAAAAAACGCAAAGAACTAAGACAGTAGTTTCTAAGTCAGTCCCTGACTGGCATCAGAGGATAAAGGTGCACACACTACTTCAGGTACCTAAATTTACTACCTTCTGTCTCCAAGTTTCAAATCTCATGACAAGTTGTTTCCAATACCTCCAAACCTTTGGCTCCAACTTTAGAAATCCACCTCTGCCTGTGAGACTGATGAAGTATTGGATTCAGTACGAAAGCTGATTAAAAATTACTCAGGGCCCTAAGGAAATGCTGACACAGACAGAAGCAAATATCAGTAACTTCAGGTGTAATAATTTAGCCCATCTTTGCAAAAGATGAGTTCATCATTTGCAAGTTTTCTATTTGATATAGAATAGAAAGGATTACATACTCTAAAGTAAAAAACATAAAACGTGTGTTTACCATTCTTTGCCAGCTTTGGAATCTAGGAAAGAAAGTCTCCTCTCTCCTTTCATGACATTTCTCATCTTGCTAATGTATTTAAGGTTCATATTTCTCCACAATCCTAAAATACAGATTTTTCCTTTTATATTGGATCCTGTATTTTCTTCCAATCACTCAGCTATTCTACAGGGCTTTTCATCAAAATTTGCCCTCATATTCTGAAGTACTAGCGTTTTGTGGAATTGTTCCAGAAGTGTCAAATAAAGAACTGCTTTTCAAATACGATTTGATTTTGTTTTTAAACACAAGTGTGCCTTAACTGCGATTTATCATACTTAGTAGTGGTACTGTATCACCATGGACTGTGGCTGTCTCTTGGACATGTTTGTGCTCAGTGGTCTTGCACTTAAATTGTGAAGCCAAAGAGGGGAAAAGCACGAGGACAGGAGCCACAAAAAAGGAGAAAAACAATCTGCTTTTGGGAAGCCTTGTATGACAGTGATTCCCGATTCATGAATTTCACACAAATACAGAACAATCTTAAAGCACGTCTATACCCGAGTAGATAGTTGTTCCAGATTGTTTTAAATATGCATGCAGCTTGCATTAATACTTATCTAAATAGAAAGGATCTCTTAAAACAGAAATGAATAGAATATATTTACAAACTTCACTAGGAATACCAACAAATTCATAAGGGGTAATAGTCTCAAGGAAAAGCTATAAAACTCAGTCTGCCCTCAAAGGTGACAGCTCTGCATGGCCCAGAGACATTACGGCATGGTTAGACTTCAGTATTTCGGAAAAACTAGACCCTAAGAGACTTTCTCCCGATTACAGAGTTCTCCCAAAGTGCCTTGATACTGATCATGAGCTCTCAATTTATGGAAGCACCGGATGGATGTCAGTGACCACTCAAATCACATTTTGGACTCATCATCACTGTAATGCCTAACCACATCTTGTTAAACGTTTACATTCAAAATCTGGAACAAGATTTTTACCGGAAATAAACAGAATGCTGAACTGACACATACTTTTGCTAAATTAAACCAACAACTCAGCACCTTGGTGGTTTGGGTTTTTTTTTTTTTAATGCAAAATTCATCTTTAGGGACCGATAAACAGACTGAAGACTTTTTACTTCATAGGAAAAAGATGAAGCCTTCAATTTTAAACTATAAATCACCATTCTGCAAAAGCTACTTCAAAAACAGTTAAAAGGTTTAAAAAATGGCAAATGTAAATCAACTGTTTTCATGGAAATGCTGGTTTATCTTTAATGCTGCACTGTCAATAGCTCTATTGTCACTGGAAGCAGTGAAATGCAAGAAGTTCGGTATAATTACCTCAGTGTATTCAGTATTTTAAATTGATCAAATTACATGAATTGATTTTTAAAGATTCAGCTTAAGGAAGTAGGGAGGGGATGCCTGGGGAAAAAAACATCAGTTCCATCTGCAGAGTAGAATTGATTATACGTTATGGATGGCTTATGCTCTAGGACTACAAAAAATTGCAGGTGACTTTGGTTACTAGAGGAGCTATCAGTCAGCCTGAATTATTGACATATTTTTGTCTAGTGTAGCTTCAAATATCTCCCTTGGTCTCCTTTTTCACTCTCAAAATGTAAACATTCAGAGCTATCATCCAAAGGAAGGTCACAAGGTTGAACACAGGAACAAGCTATTCCAGTACCTGCAATTCCATCAGAATCAAACTCTTATCTTGGAGCTGGTATGCAGGGGAAGGTTGAGCTCTCCTCTTCCATTAGCTTCTCTTAATATCATTACATGCCAAGAGATAAAATCCAAACTAAAAAAAAAACTATATACAGAAACTGTTCCACAGTGATCAGAGAGGGCGTTTACACCCTTCATTTGATGCTTAAGTACCAACGACCAAAAGGATTCACTGGGTGGCAGGAAACTATAAACACAGAATTAAAGAAGAGATTCCGATTCTCAAATACTATCGCATCATTGTATGGGAAGACCTACAGACTTAAAATCAGGCAAGTCAGAAAGCCTAACACATTTCATCTTTGTTCCAAAACACCCATCATAACTAATACAGAAGGTCACTGGGAGAAAGAAAAATAATAAAAGTAAAGAAGGAACTATTTTATCTTTATTATCCTTTCCAATCATACACTAACATACAATCCCTTCAAA
>NW_009632981.1:295-1706 GCF_000690535.1 Cariama cristata | reverse complement strand
ACTCTTTCCACAGGATTCCATTCCCTTTCAATACTCTGAATGAACAGTGATAATTGAACAAGTGATCATTAATTACTTGGCCTTACTCTTACTATTCAGTGTGAAGTCCCATGTCTTGTTTACTGCGTACTATTCAGAGCCTGCTTTGAACAATTAATTATTCATTTACTTGTGGGTTTTCCTACAGTGCTCATCACAACAACATCTGAATGCGTTGCAAACATTAAGTGATTCATTTTCACATCGTCTTTGTGCAATGAAGTGAATGATATCATTGTATGCACGTTACAGAAGGGGGGGCATGACGTGGGGATATTAAAGCATCTGTTAATTCCAAGTGCGCAAACGGAGGCTTGCAGGGTCAAGTTTCTTTAAAATACTTACATTTGTCACACCATTCTAGTCAGCTTCAGTAGCACACGTGGATCATACCCATCCCTCTCGAGAGCAGGCCCCTACAAAATGAGGAGTACAATCATGATCCCCTGATTACCTGAAAACATTTCGCTTTTAAACTATATCACACATAAGATGTGATGAGGCAAAAATGTATACAGCGGAAGCAAAAGAAATTCTCAGAACACATAGTTACATTGCAAACGTGTAAAAGAAGGTAAACAGCAAAAACTCAGATACAACAGCAGAGGTAGCGAAGCACAATAAGGATTTGTGCCATGCTGCTTTCAGAGGACGCCACGTTTCAGAGAACATCCATCCTTTATTGGATGTGGAGGGAAACACAGCGACAAAGGTTGAAAAAAAGGCTGAGATACTTAATGCCTTCTTTGCCTCAGTCTTTAATGGTAAGACTAGCTGTTTTCCAGGTACCCAGCCCCTGAATTGGAACACAGGGACAGGGAGCAGAATGAAGCCTCCATAATCCAAGGGGAAATGGTGAGCAACCTGCTATGCCACTTAGACACACACAAGTCTATGAGGCCAGATTGGATCCATCCAAGGGTACTGAGGGAGATGGTGGAAGTGCTCACCAAGCCACTTTCCGTCATTTATCAGCAGTCCTGGCTAACTGGGGAGGTCCCAGATGACTGGAAGTTAGCAAATGTGCTGCCCATCTACAAGAAGGTCCAGAAGGAGGATCTGGGGAAGGACAGGCCTGTCAGCCTGACCTCGGTTCCGGGGAAGGTTATGGAGCAGATCATCTTGAGTGCCATCACATGGCACATACAGGACAACCAGGTGATCAGGCCCAGTCAGCACGGGTTTATGAAAGGTAGGTCCTGCTTGACTAACATGATCTCCTTCTATGACAAGGTGACCCACTCAGTGGATGAGGGAAAGGCTGTGGATGTTTTTTACCTGGACTTTAAGTGAAGCCTTCGAGACCATTTCCCATAGCATTCTCCTGGAAAAATTGGCTACTCATGGCTTGGATAGGTGTGCTCTCGGCTGA
>NW_009632981.1:0-236 GCF_000690535.1 Cariama cristata | reverse complement strand
CCAGTGGGCGGCCGTTCACAAGTGGTGTTCCCCAGGCCTCAGTATTGGGGCCAGTTCTCTTTAATGTCTTTCTCAACGATGCGGACGAGGGGGTCAAGTGCACCCGCAGTAAGTTTACAGATGACACCAAGCTGGGTGGGAGTGTTGATTTGCTTGAGGGAAGGAAGACTCTACAGAGGGATCTGGACAGGCTGGACCAAAAGGCCAAAGCCAATTGTATGAGGTTCAACAAGGCT
>NW_009632980.1:13353-46378 GCF_000690535.1 Cariama cristata | reverse complement strand
CCATAATGATTCTATGATTCTATGAAGTAGCGGCAGAAAGCATGGGTGATGAACTGCCCCCAACTCCGATTCCAAATCCCCCTGCCCTGCTGGGAGGGGCGGTCACTCATGGAGGGAGAAGGAAGACAAATAGGGGGTAAAGTTGAGCCTGTAAAGAAGGGAGGGGGAAGGTGTTTTTAAGATTTAGTTTTATTTCTCATTATCCTACTCTGATTTGATTGGTAATAAATTAAACTAATTTCCCCAAGTCGAGCCTGTTTTGTCTATGACAGTAGTTGGTGAGGGATCTTTCCCTGTCCTTATATCAACCCATGAGCCTTTTCATTACATTTTCTATCTCCTGTCCATCTGAGGAGGGGAGTGATAGAGTGGTTTTGGTGGGCACCTGGCCTCCAACCAGGGTCAACTCACCACAGTTCTTTATTTGGACAAAAGTATATGTGGATGCGCGTGTGCACACACACAAATGAACACACCCTTAATATTCAGAGAATTTCTAATACCTAGTCAAAGTAGTCAGACCTTCAGCGATGTTTCTTGCTTACATGTGAATTAATAGCAAATATCTTGAATTATGAAATAAGGAATATCTTTAGAGTACGATAATATCAGTGTAGAATGCTGTTAACACAGTTTAGGGAGAGATCTTGGTAGGAAGTAGCAATATGATCTTATAAAAATTTCTCGTTATTTAACACAAAAAAAAAAAGTGAAAAAAATCAGAATTGGAAGTCTGAATCTGAAGTTTCCACAACACAATCTTAGGTCAATTTCAATTGGAGTCACGAAAACACAATATTTGGATGATAAGGAAAATATAATTTTTTTAGTATGAAAATGTCTCCTCCTGGTGAATGTCATCTTTCATACAAAGTATGAACATTACTCAACTGAAATGTGTTTTAGTTTGTAGAAGGACTAAAACAAAATGAATGAAAATGATAAAGTAGAAATATTTTAAGCTTATTGTAAAGTAAGAATTCATTTGAACAATTCACCTGTAGAAAATGTTATTCAAAGCGACCTCTTCCTGTGAAGTATTTCCATTTTAATATGACTCTTTCTTTCAAATGAAAACAAGCTTGTAAACAAAATAAAATTGTTAAGGTTTCCTTAGAAATAGCAGATTGTCAGAAAGGTGGTGAGGAAGCTCCAGTCCTTGTCATGGGACCTTTCTTTCAGTGTGCTTGCGTGCAAATTTTCTACTTAGACATTCTAAAAGAAATATTCTGGGTTATTTAGAAGCAGAGACTTGTTATAGGATCAACTTGTAAGGGGCAATGCAGTGCTTACTTATCTAGACTCATACGTAATAGTTAAATGCTTATTTCTAATCAGAACTATACTGAACAGGGCCATTTTAGAGGGCAGAAACAAAAACTACAGTAAGAGAATACTGCAGTATGAAATTTTCTACACATAAGCTCTTTGAATAGTAGTAATTTTTAATTATTTTCCCATTTTACACTTCTTACATTAGCGCTAGAGACTGATCATTGTGTTACCTATCACTGATCTGATCACTGTGTAACATCACTTTGAATGCATCGGTGGGCACTTAGCATATGCAACCCAGCTAGAGGCCGAAGTCATCATTGGGTGCTCTCGTTGAATGAGGGTGATACGGTGCTTTTGGTTTTATACATCAGTATTCATAGTTGTAAGACGCTTACAGAAATTAAAAGACATTAGTAGTGCCAACTTACTTGCATGATTTGGCTGTGGGATGCAGGCTTTTTCTCGAAGCGTCTTTAGCCTAAAATAGTCTAAACCTTCTTATCTGCGCTCTTTGCTCAATACAGAATTTCCTGACACCCAAGTACACACAGAGGAACACTCAGACAAATTACCATGGCAACTGTGAAGTCACCTCTTGACTGACTCTATACTGCTTTTCCGTTCAGCTCTTTCACGGTAGTATCACCAATAAATAAACTGAGAATTATAAGACAGTTTCTCTCAAAGTGTATGTTTGGTAGGTAATTTGTGTGTTGCACAGTGAACCTGTAAGAATCTGCTGGACTCTGAATTGTTTATTTAATTTACAATTTTTAATTATAAATACGTTAAAGTGCAATTGTTTAGTGAGACTAAACTAAGAAAAACTAATAAGGAACTATCAGAGAACATTTGAATTCATATTCCAGCAAACAAAAATTTAGTTGTAAGTCAATTAAGAGTGCTTGAAGTTAAAAATGAGAACATAAAGCCCAAACACTCTTATTCCAATTCGTAAAAGCAAGTAAATCACAAGTGATTGGGAACCTACACCACCCTACACATGCTTCCATACATTTTTCATCTCTCTGACAGGTACTGCCTCACCTTGCTAAGGTTAATGTATTTATTGTCAATTATATGTGCATTACTAAAGCATGTGCTTATTGTGTATTGATGGAAAAAGTATGAGGCTGGTGCTGTTTCATACTCTAGTTTGAGCAGCATACAAGAATTCTGTGTTTTCCAGAGGGTTCGGTTTGTGTTTCTCCTGTACTCCTGATAGGAAAGTGAATGAGCTTTGAAAATGCACGTGTTGGAACATTGGCGGTGTTGCCAGACTTGCGTGGGGGGCATGGGAAGGTTGGATATAGCGTTATACAACAGGCAGGAACTTTACAAAATTTTCCTAGGAATATTTCTTGCTTTTTGATGAAGGCTTGATACTTGTAATGTTTTTTTTTTTTTTTTTTTAAAAAAAAAAAAAAAGTGGGCTAAGCAACCAAGAATTGTGAGTTTGTATCAAACTGAAACACCTAGAGAATCTACTGTAGTCAATGATACAAATAAAAAAAAGGAAAATATAAGGAACTAATCACAAAATTTTGGATATATCTGAATGTAGAAAAAGCTGCCTTGGCCTAATAAACCTTGGTTTGGTGTTACAGGTTTTTTCCCTCAGCTATCTTCTTTCTTTCATACCTTTCCTCTTGCTTCTCTTTCCTATAAAGAAACTTTCACACCCTTGACAAACAGTACACAAACAAGTCCCATTGAACCCAGCACGGTTAGTCAGGGTTTGAGAAAAGCAGCGTGTAATATTTTTATTTCTTTTGCCAGGGCTGAGGTGGATGTTTGTTGAGTAGCAGCACCAATGAAAAGACTTAGATTATGCTACTTTGTAATTAGTCAAAAATGCAGCTCTCAGAGCTGTTTTGATTTGCTCTCTTCCTTTCTTTTAATGCCAAGAGAAGTAAGTGCAGCAGCATTGAAGCATGTGTCTTGAGAGTAGTGCATGACTAGTGCAGGGTAACTTATCTAGAGCTGATGTGCCTGGGGTACTGAATTCCATGTACTCTCCTTTTTGCATTGCTAAATATTAATCAAGGAATGGATGGATTCTGAAGGTTTCCAAATAGTGCAGGAGATACACATGTATCAAGTACATTAGATTGAGAAGTTGATAAATATTACAAAAGAAAAATGTACCTTCTCATTCCTCTTTGATGTGCCAGAATGCTTCCTGCCATACAAGTTATCTTTGATATACTGAACTGACATTAGAAAGTCTTATGTCTAATCCTTTCATTTATGTGGAACTTTGCAAAGAGAAACACTGAATTTTAATTTAAATTAGCTTTGTATACCCTCTTAAAGAAAAAAAACACAGCTAACTAGCTGAACAGAAATCACATTTTTGCCAATCAATTGATGCTTGCCTTCCAAAAATCCTTTCTCTTCAACAAACCATACTGGTGTCAGAAAGTGAAAATTTGCAATTGTTTGATAACCTTTTTTGTTCAAATGTTTAATTGCAATTGTGGAAGCATAAGCATAGTAATGTTTGGGAGCCTGTCACCTAGGGTGGTGTCTTCTCTTGCTTGCAGATTTTTGCTAGTTCGGCTGGCCCTTTGATGATCTGTGTAGCTGTTTGCAAAGCTAAGAGTGAAAAGCCAGGAGATTTTGGATATGAAAAGAGACCTAGTAAAATACATAGACAGAGAAAACTGCTGACTGAAAAAATTCAGGAACCAAGGTGATCCTAGCAAAAGTCCTGGTCAAACTTTAGCAAGTAATGTTGAATGGTGGTCTTAACAACAGTAACCATGCATGGTACTTAAAACAATTGACTAGAAACAACGTTTTCCTTAGGTTTTCCCTTGCTGAGAACAGAATCAAAATTTTCCAAACAATTTTGTTTCAATTCAATCAAAAGGTCTTGTTCTATTCTTGAACATAAAAGAATATTTGAAGTATTAACACAAATATAATTTCAATTTTAAAAAAATCCCAACAATTATAACTTTAAATTTATTTCTGAAAATTCAAAAATATTTTGTTAATAAACTCTATTTGAGTATATATTTTTAAGGAATGCTTAAAACCAATTTTCCTTGAACTTTTCCTTGTCCAAGGGAAAGTGTTCACCTCCCTCCTTTGCTGACAGACTTCTCCAGCTGGTAATCTGTGTTGAATTTCTATTACTGTATCTTTGTGCTCTTCATTTTTAGCATTCATGTCTGTAAACACCTGTCTTATTGCTGTTGCATCTGTTCTGGAGGGGCTGTAAGAACATTGCCCCATGTACTCCTGTAACTACTGGGGGGAAAAGCGGGGGGAAAACTTACACATCACTCCTGTTGGAGTGGGAGGAAAAGAAGAGATTTATTTTCCCATATAGTAGCCATATTTTCCCTTATCTTTCTTCAAGCCCATTAACTGAAGAAAGATGCATTTTCTGGACATTGGAAGTGCAGTGTGTCTCCAGAACAGCAGAATCCCAGGAATGAGAATCTCCAAGTTGTTTTCAGCCTTCGCTAACAATTCATAATGCTCAGAGTGTGTCTTTGAGCATTCCAGCTGGAGGAGCATGTTTAGGTATCATTAAGCTGAATTGTGCTAAATCTGTTGTTGCCTCCCGGCAGATAGCAAAAGGCTTTCCAGTAAATTTGTCCAACATTGCTGTCTATGCTTCCAGCAGGTTGTTACATGGCTTTGATGGATAGGATACAGATAGGAAAAATCGCTCTAACATCTGGGAAAGCAAGAATACAGGCATAAGATACTACTCTGGTAGAAGGTGACCACCTAGAGATACTGACAGATGGTGAATAAACAAACTTGTCATGTGATTTGATCAACTAATTATGGTTTTGGACTGCATAGTGCAGTGATATCAAGCCAAAAGCAATCTATATTTGGTGATGATTTGAGAATCCCTGCCATATTGACTCAACTTAATCTCCAGTGTGTAACTTCTTCCACCTCAGCAGTCATCATAGAGGAGAATGCTGTTCCGTTTCAGACACTTTGTTGTCATAAATATTGTCATGATGAATATCAAAATGAATGCCACTATCAAAGAAGGCAATGACGTGGTTTTTTGAGGAGTGGTATACCTTACAACCATCCTGCCTAAGACTGTGATGGATTGCTATGGAAGGTTCCAATACAAAATAAAGTTTTTCAAGTCATAAAAAGCAATGTAATGGTTAATGATAAGACACAATGGGGAGGGAGAAAAAGAGTCATCAGAAATCTTGCCTATCAGAAAATTTTCTGAGAGTGAGATGTACTATCAAAGTCTTTATAGTCTATTATACTTTTATGTTTAAAATTTAAGGGTTAAAGACAACACCACAACATAATAGGAGAAGAGTTCTGTGCATTTTTAAAATTCCTGAGAGACTTTGATGTCTGGGAAATTAAGGCCTTGGGGACCTCATCCTTGAGCTCTTCAATTCTAAGAAGTATTCTACTTTTATGCAGCGTATTTTACTTGGCTTATTGATGGTAACAAATTAGACTTGATAATCCTGATTTATCTACTTTTCTTGAAAAAGCAAGACTTAACTGAGTTTAATAGTATGTGCATATTATTAATGACACTTGATCTACATAAGACAACATAAAAAAAGAAAGCAGCCTTTTCTCTTGTATGCTTTAGCATTCAGTGAGGCAGATGCTAGATGACACTTTTGGGGGGAAGCAAATAATGTTTGTTCAAGCCACTTGATTTTCCTACAATTTATGGGATATGATAATTGCTGCAATTTTAAGATCAAAAGCCATTCCTATTCATTTGAACACTGATGTCTTTTGGGGTTTTGGGACTTTCTATTAATGCAAAATGTACAAAGGCTTAAAAAAAAATCCCAAATTTTTGTAATCTGTTTGAAGGAGTGCATGAAATATGATGGTTCTCTGTGTGAAACAAATATTGTAGAGAGTTTTATCAGTAGGAGAGAATTAAGCACACTGGAAATCCATGAATTGCCAGTATTGGAATAAAAATATCTGTGTGCTGAACTTCATTATAATGCATCTGAAAAGGAGAGGATGCATGTATATGTATACAAATATGCAGTCAGAGATTAAAAAAGCTATTATCTAGAAAAATCTTTTATAGTATTATAAGAAAGTTTGTAATTCTAATGAATGAACTCTTTAACACGCTGGTAATACTGCTTCATTGAAATTGGAAATAAAAGGTGATATGAAAAGATTATTCCCAAAGTGGTATCCATGGACTAGAAATAAATGCAATTAGAAGTAGTGCTGTACTTTAATCTTTGTAGTTTCAAGAATCTGCTTTTTAAAATGCCTCTTCATTGTGGGTGTCATACAGATATCCCATTGCTACATCCTGTAAAGCAGAGAAGGCCTGACAGTTTCTCTGCAGTACTGGAGAAGTGTCTGCAGCCTTTTCCTGGGTAAGTTGCTGTGCCTTTTGAGGCCATGCTGGGTGACAGGACGAGGGCATGCTGATCACACTCACACTGTCTGATTTGGTGGCAATCACTGTGAAAAATGCTCTCTCCTCTAGCTGGTTCTGAAGTTTTATCAAGCCGTGACTTGTGCTCAGGACAGTTTACTTATTGCTAGCGGCTCAGTGCATCCTACCTCATATCCTTCTTGAAAACTGGTTCTATGATATGATTTATCCAGTCTTCTCTTTGGGAGTAGTTTACCATGAGATCTGTTGCCCACTCCTCAATCTCGCTTTTTGCACAAGGCAAACAGACTCTTTAGGGTGCACATCTCAATCAATATTGTGTGGCTTCTTCCAAAGGATTTGTAAAGCTACTGGGGGAAATGGAAATCTATGCAGTATGGCAAGTTAGACTTGCCAAGGTGATATGATCAGGACCAGAGTCCATGCTCCAGGCTGTTGTGGACCATATATATTGTACTTTGTCATCAACATAGTCTCATGACAGAGGTTAATATATGTAGGTTTATGTATCTGTTTTTATACAGTCTTTTTTTACTACCTAACAAAAATCACTGGGGTTAAGCAGTGGGGTATTTAATACAGTTGGTAATATTTCCCCTAGGAAGTGCTTTCACTATGGACTAGGTCCATAGACTGTTATCCCAGATGCTTGTTAATGTTTGATGAGGATTAAATATCTAAAAAAATGAGCCCCACTCAGCACAAACAGATTATGGATTAAAACAATAAACTATAATCAGACAAGAGTGAGAGCATGTGCATCCAAGTCCTTGTACAGGGATGTTTCTCTAGGTAATACTGCAGTAGTTCAAAACTGAGTAAGTTCAAACATGACAAATTAGCAACCAAAATTTATAACCCATTTGTTGATTGCAGTTAACTACGAATTTTCTACAGTATTACCTCATTCCCATCTGCCTGTTTGCCAGTATCTTAAAAAATCAGTTGTGTGAAGCTTTACTGTAATTTTCTGGTGTTCTTAAGCAGGAAGACTGCGAAACTCAAATGTCATTCGTGTTTTCTCTGAAAAGAAAACTCTTAATTGGTGATAATAAAACCTGAAAAGGTCGTCTAGTCTGAAGAGCATTAGAAAAATTAACCAAGGCTAATGTGGGACAGAAAACATAACAAAAATTTGCCTCCCAGTCTAATGATAATCTAGGACCTCAAGAGTTTGTGAATTGGGTACCAAAATATTTTAATATGCATGGTTTTACTTTTTGCAGATAACTGAGGCACCTTTTAATGCTATATAATCAGGAGAAAAACTCCTAGGAAAAAAGCTCTGGGAGGAAGGGAAACATGTCTGCTAGGCAATTGGAGAGGTTTCCTACAGAGAGGCAACATCTGGTAGGTGTCATACTTCTGATAAATTTTCTAGGAAGCTGTGTCATTGCAAAGCAATGGCAAATGGGCTTTCCTAGGTATACGAACTTCCTTTCCAGCCCGAGATAAAGCCTTACACTCCAAAGTGAGGAAAAAAAGAACAGCTGGCAAGGTTTAAAACTTGGTTAACATACAAACTCAGAGGAAGGAATGGGTTAACTTCCTACTGAATATATCCAGGAGTTGTGGCTGGTATGTAACACCGTTTTTCTGGAGCACATGCAGTGATTTCAAGAACATATTTTTGTCCCTCTTCTGTATGTTATATTTGTTTCACGCGTCTATTGTATTTATGTTTTATAAACTAAAGTTATTGGTCCATGTTTCCTTAGTCACTCTGAGTTCAGAGGGTTACATGTGACTGACTTTTAGAGACAGTGAAGCATGAGAAAAAGTGAATCAACATGTTGTTCTGTAGTTGGTGTTGATTTTTACTATAAAATCAACAATGAGAGAGAATGGAGCCTAGAAGAAAGGCAGAGAAAATCTGGTTTTGATAATTTAATTATTTCCAAAGAGCTGCACAGATCATGCAACTAGTAAACTGCTGTTATCCAAGATAAGTATTCAAGTTCAGTGGTTTGTTGAATTATATCAGTTCACTGAATGGTTTCTCTGTTTTATTACCAGTGAATGGTATAAAGATAGTATGCAAATAAAAAATCAAAGATGCCATAGAGTTGATGTATTTCCTCATTTCTCTTTTGTGAACTTTATTGTTTAGGTAGAGAATCGAGTAATTTTTCCTTTGCAGATGTAGTGGAGATTTTTGGGAAGAGTTAGAGAGTTCCACCTGAATGCAAAGATTTTTTATTCTCTGGTAGGAGGTAGCTGTTCTTTAGAAAACCAACCCAGAAACTTTACTCACTAGGTTTCTTGTTTTCTTTCCCTCTTTAGAATGCAGAGCAGTACAAAAATTAAGTCTAGGAGATATTTTTGTTGCTACTGCTTTATATGTGGAATAATAACAACTTTTCTAAGACTCTTTAACAAATGTGTGATCAAGTAGAAGCTGTGCTGCAGGGTGTGAAGAAATGAAGGAGTGATGATATCAGGAGGTAAGTCACAACCCAGATTTCTTGCTGCCTTGTGGTTTTCTTACATGCTTGTTCTCAGTGGATTCCTGCACAGGTATTGAACTGAAAAACTGCAGATATATAAGCTTTAAAATACTTTGTGTGGGTTTTGAAATTGGAAAACATTTAAGATCAGTTTTATTATGTTCTGCTTTTTACTTTAGAACACATTTTAGTAGTGCCATGTAAATATTTGAAAAATATCAAGTAGAAATGAAGAATTACTGGCGCATGGTTTTGAGACGTGTATTTTCTAGAAATCAAAACCAGCTGATCTGTATTATGAGCTGAATTATATTCCCCAAAAATCCTACATTCCCTACTATCCATGTGGAGGTAAGGGTGAATGAGTTGTGACTGTGACTCTCAGTCTGAGAGTTAGTCCCTGAAGCTCAGCACTGGCTATTCACAGCATTCATTTGGGGAACCAAAATAGTAAGAAACAGCTTGTGATCTCAGATTGATTCCTTGCCCCAGATTGATTCCTGGTCGCAAGAAGCTGATACATCCCATGTCTAACTTCTTTCCAGACTATTTCCTCAAGCTTTCTAATTTGTTTTCTTTAAAATGAAAAATATGAAAAAGAATTGATGAATGGCTATTGATATCTTCTCGTTTTAATTTCCCTTAATCTTTCCCATAACTTTCAGAGGTTACAGTTGTCACACACATTCACAAAACAGGCTGTTATGGCTATATGTAAGGAACAGTCTGGAAATTTTGCCTTTGGAGGTTTTGAAACATATTTCAAGAGAATTTTTTCATCTGTGTGACTGCTAGGAAGATGTGTGGCATTGGTCTCCAGTCTTCTCTAGTCTGTTCTTTAAACCTTCACACCCCTCAAATTTTTTAAACAATAGAATACATTTGTGTCAGCAAAAATAGAATTTTCAAAGAGCTGACTAGCCAAAGAAGAGATGTTTCTGGAATCATTTTTATATAGTCTTAAGAAAATAAGATATATTCTAAGCAAGATAATTTTCAAAGTACTTGGAAATCTCCACATATATCCTTTGTGAGTTGTTTTTTTTTAAAATTATAGTTCTAGCATAATTCCACGTATTATCAATTAATAGAAGGGAAAATGATTAGCATTTGCAAGGCTGCAACTGGGATGGAGAAATGAATACTTCTACTATTTGCAAGTAGTCTTAAATATGAAAATTTCAGGTGAAGTCACATGCCTCAAAATTAAATGTAGAAACCTTTAATCTCCTTAGGAGACATAATTCCATACAGAAAGCAATGCCTTTGTGAGCAGAGTTGAAGACATCTGCTTCACCATAGCAGCACAAGCAGTGAGTGGGATTACTAAGAGACCTATTTTAATATCACTAAGAAAAAGGTAAATTATAATTTCTTTTAATCCTCTCCTAAGAGTTTAATTAAAGGTTTTGTTTTCTTGAGACAGTCCTACTACTGACGGTACAGTGGGAGTAGAATAAGTTGGTGCAAAACGTGCATGTTACAAAGTGCAAAATATGTAACATTTAATAAAAATATAATTTTTTCTGTTTTTCTCTTTAGTTGTTTAAACAAATTTGACTTTAAAAATGAACAAGTGTTGAGAACTCAGACAATATCAAAAGGTACCATATTTCTTAAAACTAAGGTATAGGTATCTCATTTGGGGGATGGAAATCTGGTCTTTTACAGTACTTATTTTGATGAATTGCTTTGGATATGAACTTGACTCTGAAAGAAGGAGAATAAAATGTTTTGGTGATATAAATAATGTGATGTCAAAATACACAGCACTTTCTTTTTAGCCCATGTCTTTTTTGATAAGTATTATTGACTTTAGTGTTGAAATTAAAGCAAACAAACAGTTCAGTAGTTTGAGCGTTAATTGCGAGTGGGCTTGTGAATTCTACTGCCTATGGAGCAAATAGTATGGGGAAAGGTGTTGTTTTGGTTCATTGTACGAAATGTAACACATTTTTGTAAAAACTCCATTAGCTTACTGCTGTTTCCCTGCAGTACAAATATGAGGAGCTCACTTTTTATGAGTTTTTGTTTAACTTCTGTTGTCATCTTGCTGTTTCTTGGGGAAGTTCTTAAAGCATTATTACCATTCAAAACACAACTCTTGTATTACTGAAAAGAGGCAAATCATCTGAGGAAGTGATCATCTCATTGTTAAGGCAGGTGATAAGGTCTTCAGAAGGCTGGATTTGCTTCCCAGCTCCGCCACTACCTTTCGTGTTCTTTTATCTTTGTCTCAGGAAATCAGGAATAGCAGTGCTGTTCTCACAAGGCTGTGCAGATATTTTCTGCTACCAGAATATTTGACACCTCAAATAGCATAGGAACATTAATGTTTGTAAGATGTTCTGAGATTCTCATTACTACCTGCAACAATGTCATCATAAGCATTCTTAATTACTGGAAAAGAAGGTGATACATTTAAAAATAGCATGGCACAGTTAAAAAAGAAATACGAACATTCCTTGAATCCATTCTTTCAACCAAAACAAAATCAGAGAGAGATGTGATTATGAACTACCTTATGATTCATTCCCAAAGCCTAGTATTAATAGTGCCCAGTGTTTTGTAATTTGTTCAGACTTTGCTTTTAGAGAAGAGAAAATATGTGTTCGGGTGTTAGATATGTTCTGCTGCTCACTGAAAAAGTGGAGTACTCTGCTTTGTATTGATATGGTTAGGTCATTTCTTATTCTTAGATCCATATGGTACTCTTTAAAAATTAAAAATATTCCTGAAGAATAACTTTTAAAGTAAACTTTCACAGATGGGTTTTGGTAAGATGTCAACAAACATGACCTTTCAATCTCTAGTGCAAATGGCAATAAAAACCTAGCCTATCTAATCTGCCTGCAAATAGCTGTAGCTTCACTGATCTAGTCTAATCAAAGGAACAAGCCCACAGGGGTTTAAAGGATTTCTTGCTGTTGCTGCAGCCATTAATTTAATTGCTAGAGTACAGTGAACTCTCAGAGTACAGTAAATGTTTGGATCTGCAGGGAGATAAACAGCTGAACCCTTGGAAAAAAAATCTAAAGCAAATAGGGTTTTCTCTGCAATTAGTGTTGTCTTAAAGTATGTTTTAAAAGCAGGCCCCAGTGGAGCTGACATGAGTTATCATCTGCATTTCCATGTGATGTACCACTAGTTATTCCAACACATCCTGCAGTAACTGCAGTGAATGGGCTGAAACTACGAAGTGGAACACTGAGAGATAACTTGTGCCACTAGTGCACATGGGGGTGGTAATGCTCATTCCATCATCTGCCTTGCTGCTGCCATCCTCCTCCTCCTCAAATTACTATTTGAATTTTGAGATGCTTTTCCCCCTAAGGATGTATTTTCAAGGTGCTACTGCACTTTTAATTACATTTAAAGCTAATTAGTGGTCAGGGCAGTGCTTAAATTATTAATGGAATGTAAAGAACTGATGATATGGAGGAAAAAGAACTTCTTGTTGAACAGAAAGTGCTCTTCACTGTGCAGGTCTGAAGTGATTCCAGCTTGAGGAAGGTTTCTGAATTTTAATTTGTTATGGTGCTTTTCAAAGCAATTGGAATTGCCTTCCTTTCAGTCTCAAAGATATTTTACTTTTGGTATTAATATTCATAGAAGCATAGCTTTAGTAAGGGTTGTATAAAGTGTCTTTTTGTTTTAATCAAGAACAGAAAATGAATGTTGTTTTCCAGAAAAATTGTTCCTCTGTAAAAGTTTGTGAGCAATTTACTGATCAGCAAAGTTGGGTGTTTTCCCTTTTACCAATCCCAATTCCCACTTATGGAATGATTAATCGATTTCATTTAATAATGAGAATTGACTTGAGGCAAAGCCAAGCTTAGAATAAAACAAAAAGGGTTCTTATTGGGTTAGAGTTTCAATTGCCCTCTACTTGCTCTCCATCTCTGCTCTACCACGTCTCCTCGTCTTGTTGTCATCCTGCTGGCAGATGTAGGACTTGAGATAGCTACGGTCAAGCCCGTAGAGTTCATGCGACAGAGGAGGGTTGTACGTGGATGCAAATGTTCACCTGTTTGGTGGGACAGTTCACCACCAAAAGGAGTAGGTTTTAAAATCATTTGTAGGTAGAAATGCAGGATCCCCAATACAGTTGTAGATTCTTAACATGTTAGTGTGAGTTTTTTCAGATGATTAGATGATCAAGGATTTATTTTTTAGTGTATGAAACATGGTTATGAATTCTAATTAATTAATGAGTTATGCATACTGGAGATTTAACTTAATTGTAGCTTGCAGTACTGCAAAATATTTAGGAGAAACAAGACTTTTCATGCTGTCTTTTTAGTGCAGTGTGAAAGTACAAATATATTAAGGTATCTGTCTGCTTTGGTTTTAATGGAAAATTGAAGACCTGCTTTTGATTTCCCTTCCTCATCCACAAGCCCCACTGGCTTTTCCTCATAATGGACAACCAGTTTAGTGCTCCCTCTCAGTTTCGCAATGTCATACAGTTCATTCCTTGCCATGTACCTTAGGCAATTTTATGAAATGTGTTTCTCACTGGGCTTAACTACTCCAGTGGATGCACTAATGAGGAGGTTTAAAAAACCGTAAAAATTTTCAAGTTCATTTGTAGATCAAATGTGACTACTGAAATGCGGGAAAATTCTGGGGAAAACTGTTATTGCCTGACTCTAACACTGTGATCCAAATTACAATCTTTTACAAATGTACCCTTGAAACAACCCCTAGCTTGCTAGCAGAGCCTCCACACAGTGCTGTGTGGAGCCCTCCATTGAATCACACATGTTTTTCTTTAATGTAAATGACTTTACAGTTTAGTTATTCAATGAGCAGCATTGCAGCAGTGTGTCACAAAATGAGGTTTGGAGGCTTTCTTTGCACTACGGTGTAGTCCTCAGGAGAACATGCTTTGTGTGTCAGATGTGTCACACTTTTTCCGTAAAACAATTTAAGAGCTAAGAATAGGCATTAAGAAGTGTTTAGGCACTAAAGATGCAGCTGACTATCCAACAACAACTTCAAAATTACTTTGGTGCATATTAATTTTTAATGAAGACCTTTCTGTCTGACCACAGGCAATATTTTCTAAGAAGAAAAAGAAGCACTAATATTATTTAATGCCTATTAATGACTTCTTAATCCATGGTGCGTACTTGCTTTTTGTTTGTGTTGTGCTGCTTCAGAAGGGAATTAATTTCTATATGCTGACATTGTAATCTAGGGCTACAGTATCAATATACTTAAAATCAGTCAGGTATAAAACTAAGAAAATTCCAACAGTGCCCTCAAATTTTTTAAAAAAAAAAACTCACTCAGGCATACAGTAATTAAACTGTTCATGACTGCATGTAATTACATCATTATGTACACAGTCCTGTTTCTGTAATTTGGATCATTGGAGGGCAAAGTGTCAGAATCTCTGTAATGATGTTTAATTCCGTTTTAACATTTCCTAGAGGAATTGCTTTGAGTTTATTTTCAAACCACAAAACTTAGAAACCCCCTTGAAGTTTGTGTGAACTATTTAAGTTACAATTACTTTTCTAAATCGGTTTGATAATGTGATTGTTATTTGCCATAGCTTCTGATCTCTCTCTTTGATGCTAACAAACATGCTGGACTTACAGTAACTTAGTTATTTTAGATTTTCTCAGTACTTTTAAGAACCTAAATATGGGATGAAGTTATTTCATTTTTCACATTAATACATATTTTTACTCTTTTAGTTTGTAATCACTATACAGAAATTTTATGTTAGTGTCATTTTTTGCTTTGAAATATAGCATAGGAAGTACCATTTGACTATTTAACTCTGTACAACAATCTAATGTGGCTTTCATTGTCCATGCTGTGTTCTCATTTGTTTATTTTAAAAAAAGGTGTACCTTGAGAGCTATAAATATGCATGTGGGTTTTTCCACTTTAGTTAAGATTTTTTCACTTTGCAGAAATGTTTTAAAAAGTAACCATATTCCTGGAATGATAATTCTGAAAGCTTGTGATTAATTACTACCATACTATGATTAAATCTTTAAATGCACTCTTTCTTACAGTTGGATTCATCATATGAAATGAGTAAATGTGAATTTTTTTTAATAGAAGATTTAGTCTTTGTTGCTTACAAGAGTCTGACCATTGAATTCAGTAGGCTTTGATTCAAGATGTAAAATAGGATTAAAAGCTGCATTGAATCTTACCAGACATGAGGTCGTCTCAGATCTTGCAGTGACCATCTTTGACCTTGAAAAGATTTTTGCCTCTTCCTGCCTCATTTTCTATGTTTTAGCAATAGTGAAACTATAATCACAGTCAGTAGAAGTTCCAAGAACTCAGATTTCACTTAGGTTCTGAAATGACGCAGTGGAAGAAGTGCCAATTTCTCCATGGATGATAGAGTGAGCCTAAAGCAGCAGGATTGCTAATTAGGCAGAATCTAAGCCTCTGTGTCTCAGTTTCTCCATATACCAGGGCAGAATAATTGTTTCACTTCCCTCCCATTTTTTAAAAAATATACTCATTAAATTGTAACCTTTTTGAGATAGACTCTCCCTTATTATGCATGAAGCATAATAAGGAGCTATTTTTAGTATAAATTAATATATAAATTAATAAATAGTTTGGATTTAAAAGATGAATAAAACCTGTTAATTTCTTTGGCAGACATGTGCTTACTCTGGAAGCCAGAGAGTTGGTTTAAAATTTGTATACGAAATTTTTATATTTCAACGTGTGTAAAATACCGGTTGCAGTTCTCATCAAGAAGAAAAGTTATCTTAGAAGTTAGAATAACGGGTAGATTTGATTCCTTCAAGAATACGGGAGGCTAGTCATAGCTCTGTCTATAATTGACCTCTTGGGATATCTATTTTGTTGTTTATGTAGTGGACAGGGTGAACGTGATGCCAAATTATTGACTAGCGCAACAAGCCATCAGATTAATAGCGTTTTAAAAAAAACCTTGATCCTTTTCACAGGCTTAATAATAGTATATGTTCATTGTACATTAACTCCTAGGGACACAGCCTGGAAATCAGGAGTGCTATTATACTAATTACAACATAGACACAGAACAAAAGATGTTCCTGCCCCCAAAAAATGAGAGTGCAAATTATACACAAATTGCATATAGTTCCTTTAATAGTGGTGTATATGAACAGTAAATGCCCATTGTCCCCTGACCTTTCTGTATACGGAGCTTTGCACATATAAAGAAAGGAATGGAAAGAAAATTACTTTACCCTGCTGGATTTGAAAGGTAGAGACAAACTGGTGCTTATGGAAAGATAATTTATAATCTAAGTGCCAGGAAGATGTCTTCATTTACTAGAATGCAGCATCAAAGTAGACAGGAGATACTGCAGGAAAAACAAGACTTTCCAGATTCCTTGTAAACATACTGTAAAATGTCCTAGTAACTTGTTAGATGAGAGAGGACTGCAGGTTTCAAATGCCAAGAAGTCACTGAAATGCCTATTGGCTAAAAGGAAGGAAAATGAGATAGCATGGGCTTTTAAAACTTGGAAAGGTTTTGACTACCAGGCTTAGAATAATCAAAGACTTTATTTTGTAGTGAAAATACTAGTCATACAAGAAGACAAGAAAGCTTGTAAAGACTTTATAAGGAATATTTAGCACAAAATGAGGAGTAGATGAGCCAAGTATCCCAGGATGAGAATAATTAGAAGAAAGGCAGCAGTCTAAAGACAAACAATTAGAAACTGGCATACATCCAGCTGCTATAAAGTCAGGTTATTCTAGGGCAAGAAATATACCACTGTATACTGAAATTATAGTCAGCTTATCTTAAGCAGCAGCTTGTATCCAGGCAGCGTGTGTTCTGTTCTGAACAAACAGAAACCATATCTCACTGGCAGAAGAATCAAAGATAAATTCATATGCAAAGGTGTCACTCATCAGGAATTACGTATTTCAACAGACAAATTCTTCAGGATGCTGATACTGTGTGTGTTGTGGGAGGGATAGAGAGAGAGAATTTGGGGGTTATACAAACACCATAATCTTATACAGCTACTTCAAGAATGCACTTTGTAAAAGTGCAGAAATGTTCTGTAAGAGGAAATCTTGTTTTCAGCAGTATTACCTGCCATAGAGTATTTGATGGGAGGCTGGTGGAAGCAGGCAGCAACTTTACACTTTCTCAAACTGTACTTAATGAAAAACGTACTTTTAGTATTATCATACAGAAGCTCGTTATTCACTTGCACAACAGGCTCAACAATATGAAAGCACTCTGTTCCCCCTCTACTGTTTCCAGAGACGGCTTCTGATGTGATGCTTCCAAATATATTTGGCCTTTGACCTCAAAGCAAGGTTTACATTGCTATTCCTGCTCGTTGCAGGGGGGTTGGACAAGATGACCCTTAAAGGTCCAACCCAAAGCATTCTATGATTCATATTGCCAAGAACCTTCTTGTGTGGCTGTGGGGAAGACATGAAGAGTTACAAGCGTGTGGTTTTAGTTATGTGTAACGGATAACACAGGCTAACATACTGATCTGATGGTCTTAGTGGTTCATAGTCTTTTTCGAGCTTGTTATTATTTCAATTCTTAAAATATAAACATTAATTTAGAGTACAGAAGGATGACTGAAACAGTCAGGATAATAAAGGAGCTGCCTAGCAGTGATGGTCTAAAATGCATGGGACATTGCCTTATGGAGAGGAGGAGGCTAAAGAGAACATGATGATTTACAAAATTAATAAGAGGCATGGCAGGTTTATAAAAAAAAATAAATTAAAACCACATATTTTCCTCTGTTCACTTCTTGCTGAATATCAATATCCACAGCCTTTCTTCTAGACTTGCACCTGAACGGTCTTATATGGTGCTCCTGGAATTTGTCCTCACACAACATTTCAGATCATTAATAAATCCACAGTATACTTTTTTCCCTGTTTCTTTCATCCTTCCCCTTATCCTTTACGTTTGGTTCTTCCAAGCAACACCAATGGCAACATTTTTTACACAAGGTCCAAAATAAAATTGTTCCAGTGGTATATTCTCTCTCTCTTTTTTCCTTAAAAAGACAGTTGCTTTCTGCAAAGCATATCAAGAGCAACAAGCTTGCTGTCAGATATCAACATTCTCTTGCTTTGTTAGTTTTGCTGCCATAGACAGCACAAGTTGGAAAAGCACATGCCACATCACCAAAATGCCTTCTCTCGGAGCAAGCTGCAATCCACTTTTGCATGTCTGAGCTTGTTTTCAACTTGTTTTCCTTTCTTGCCGTGATTATTTCTACTTTGCATGATATCCTTGCAGGCAATACTTTAACACACAAATGCACAGTTCTCAGAAATCACTCCTGTATTTAAGTATATTCTATTTAAATATGACAATCCTATCATTATTTTCCCAAAATGACAACTACTTAGAGTCCTTCTTTCTCCCATGTCAACTTTGAAAGCTTTAATTACAATCTCAGCAGCAATAATCTTGTTCCAATACAGTCAACGCAAGCATATCTATCGTCATGTAAATCACTTTAATAATAGTGGCTTTTTTGTTTAGAGTAAGTGAAGCTCTTATTATTACCAGAAAAATAACCCAGGCCTTATTTGCTGGATGCAGCTTGTCATACCGAGTGAAGTCCAACCACAACTAATGAAGTCTGCAAGGGAGAGGAGTGTTATCCTTCCAAGATAACTCAATCTCATCTATATTTCTATAAATACAGAAAACCTAGAACATAACTGACATTACAAAGCCAGTCAGGAGTTAGAAAATACCAGAATTAAGATAATTTGTACAAGTTTTTTTGCTTCCTGCTTGTACATACCATCTCTAATTACATGATCACACTATTTTTTTCTTTAAGATCTCTGCATCTTTCAGTATGCAGAAAGAGTGGTGCTAGCTTCAGGAGCAGATGTTGAGAGTTTTGCTTCCTTGCATGATTCAGTATATAGCCCTAATTTTTATACACTGTACTAGGACTATCTGCAGTATTATTTGCTTTATGGACTCTCCTGCGTCAGTATACAGTATCACGACCGTATGTATGAACTTCACAAGTGTAATGAACTTCTGCGCACACTATCTCTGCTGGAAAATGATGTGATGGTGTTTGTCCTCATTTATGCAGGTGGAGCTGAGGAACAGTGAGCATAAACATCAGCTAATTTGTGGAGCCCAGTCTGAGCCATGATTTTTCAGACCTCTGTTTTATGTAGCTTTGTAACATACAAAGTTCATCTCTTCCTTTATTTGCAGCTATGAGAAAAAACAGAGTACTTTTGCAAATCAGGACTACACCAAGCTAAGGAATATTCAATGAGCAAAAAAATTAAGTAATTTATTTAGCATCACACCCTGCAGGTCTAGTTTCTGTTGCCCTTTTCCAGATAGTGCACAATCCTCCTGTCCCATTCACTTTAGATAGTCTCTATCCTTTTCTGCCATGGCCACATGGCTGCCTGATGAGATTTTTCCTCACTCAATTATTTGCAGTGTCTTCACACACACAACTCCTCTTGTTTCCCGTTCTCCACCACTAATTTTGTTGGTCTCTGAGCTCTTAACAGGATAAAGAAGCTTAAATGTTTTTTATTTTTTCTACTGTGTCCTTATCTCCAGATACACTTTTGCCCATTGGTTTAATTCTCCCCCCCCCGGGTTTGGGCCAGTTTTTAGTGGTAGTAGAAGTAGTACTTAGGAGTTCCTCTGCCCATGAGAACACGTGATAAGTGCAGTGTACAAACAGTTGTATCTCATGAGAGATGGGTGGTTTGTAAGAACAGAGTGGGCCCTTTCACATTAGCACTAAGAGCTGTGGAAGCATCAAACTTCGGCTTATGGAGTCTGTATGGTGATGCTAGTTATTTGACTGAGAATGTTGAAACGGCACTTCTTCAGCTGACTTTATTACACATCCAGATGTAGAGGGATTTTTGACAAAGATGCCCGGTGAGCTGCTCCTTCCCACTACTTACACTTAAAAGTGCAGAAGGGTAATCAAGGAAAAGGTCACCAAACTTTTATAATAGGTAAAAGGAACTTATTTACCACAAAGCCTGTTCACCAAAATAGCTGAAAAGGTTGGTTAAATGCCATCTGCTTGGAAACAATGGTGTTAGGCATTAAATGAGAATTTAGCTGGATAATGATCCGCATGCAAAAGTGCAGCACATTTCTAACAGCTCTTCACAGAGGAGCAAATGTTCAAATGCTTTTAAAATCTTTTTTCACAAGCGGGTTGGAGAGGAGGACTGATTCCTTTCTGGTTGAGACTGGAAAGGTCTGGATCCATTAATTCAGGGACACACTGTATAACGAATACCTGCACTTCCAGTATTAGAACTGTGAAGTTAAATATTTTATTATAGTGTAAAGTCTAGAAATTGTTAGTTTAAGGAACATGACTAAGTCTTAGCATTTTTGTGTAGGCATAGCATTATAAGCATTAATTTGTTAAAAAGTGATAGACTTTTTTGTAAGCACAGTTCTGCTGATGTGTTGTGCAACACTGTAATTGTACATGCTTCTTTAGAATTGGCATATGAATTGTGTTTACTAGTAGAATAAAATAATTCGATTAGTGAAAGTATACAAATAGTCCATTTTGCATAGTAGAGTATAGACAACAATGAAACTTGGCTTTAATCTGTTTGTTGCAGAAAGCACATTCTAGTTTGTCTGTGCATATTGGACAGTAAATTAATCTTCAGCAAATATCTGCTTAGGACTTTTTTCCCTAGTAAACTCCTGCAGTCGCTGTGATATTTAACTCCTAGTGTGGGGAGAGCAGACAGCCGGAGTAACCTGGGTGGGCTTCTGCAAGCTTTCTCTGTAGCCCTTTGTGAGCTTCCCTGCAAGCTTATGTGTTCACAGGCATCTGTGTGGAAAGGAGGGGAGAAGAGTGCGAGTGTGTGCGTGTGTGTATGCGCACAGTAAATTTTCAAAACACCATGCAGCAAACTGGCAGTATTACATTCACAGGGAAAAAGTTTCTGGAAAAATACCAGTTTCTAGTGTGCCCTTATGTGACCCTGGATGATTTCACTTAGGCTTTCAGTGCCTAGTTTTTTCCATTCGTAAAACAGGAATAATTCTATTACACTTGCCCCATATTTGCTTGCTTAAAAAAATAGTGTTTTTCCCTTATGTAAGGTTTGTTCAATGTGTTCATAATGGTTCAAGCCCCATGTTGCTTTGCATAGTAGTTGCTCAACTCATCGCAATATATGGAAAATCTAAAACTTCGATTTTATTTTCTGATTGCATAGTTACTGCAGGAAACAAATTATATTGGGCATTTAAAAGGTAAGACACTATTTAAAATAGATTTAAAGTAAAAATCACTGATCTTGAGTGTCATAAAAATAACTGATCAAGTTACAAGATGATGCTATATAGGCAAGATGTAAAATTTATAGCTTTGGTAACAATGGAAAGTAATTTACAGTCAAAACCAAAATTCTGCATTTCCCTCTATCTTTTTCCAGCATTCTTGCCTATTTTTAAAGCAACTGACTAGAGGGCTCATCTAGAGACCATTTCATTGGAAGGTAAAGAAAGTATTGTTTGTGTTGTATTTATTTGGTGCAAGTAACAGAACATTAATCAAATATTTTTTGCAATTGACTGTTCTCCATGGTGGGAATGCTGAAGAAATAGCAGGGTTTGGGAGCAAACTGAGATGACAAATTAGTTGAATACTCATATTGTGTCCCCTAGCCCATGGCTCTGAGTGATTCTGTGTGCTTTTTTTATCTTTAAATGAGGTAGGATTGTTTTTACTACTTCTGCAGATGTGATTGTCTTTGAGAAGAGCATCTACATTTATTTCTTACAAATTGCCAGTCACAAATTTTATCTGCTGCAATAGTTTTGCATATAAACAACTTTGGTTTTTTTTCTATAAAAATACAATAATGTATGATGCTACTTGTCAAGCTGTATAGTGCAAAGAAATGTGTCTTTGTGAGGTTCAAACAGGAAAAGCTAAATAAAATGACTCTGGCATGAGGAATTTTAAGAAACGATCTTAACTGTATTTGCAAAAATGTTTCAGGGGTATTTTTAAGTTCTGATGGTTTAAGTGCCCAAAACTCTGAACTGCCACACATAAAACATGACTTTTAAAAATTGTCAGTTATTAAATTTACCTTCATTTGAACAAATGAATAGATGCAAGTCAGAAAATAGTCTGCTAGTTCTAGAACTTGATTTAATATACAAATAACAAAGTTGTTAAATGGTGTCAATATCTTTAGAAGATACATGTTGTAACATTTTCCTTCCATGTGTTTTCTCAGTTAGAGCTTCTCAGTATGTAAATGTGTGGTTTTCTCATTACTTGCTTTTCTGTGTATGAATATACATATTTATAAGCTCTTGTAGCTTCACAAGTCTTTCAATAATGGCAGAAAAAACATTACTACTAAATAAATCTATAGAAAGCAATGTTTTACTTTCTTCTTTTGCTTTAATAAGATTGTGTACACTCTTTGAAAATCCCTGTAGGATAAGTTCGGAGCACGATGTAGCTGCGAGCACTTCAGACCATTTCAGGGAATGGTTCTGTAAGACCTCTGCAAGAAGAACCCAAGTCCCTTCCTTGGACTGAGTACAATAATGATTAAACTGAAATACCATAACTATTTGTGCACATTTGGTTCCTTCTGGAGGTGTTTTCTTTGGCTTGAAATATTGAACTAATCATTTAAGGAGAGAGAAAGAATAACTTCTTACTCTGTGGAAGTACTCTGTGGAGTACCGGACTTGCTTCAGTGAACACAGTAGAACAGCATTAACTGTGAGACTGAGAATACTCCACCAGCAGTGTAGTCCATAATACATCTCCAGGGAGGAAAGGAGAAGAAAAATGAACACAGATCTCTAGGCTCAAGGAAGAGCATTTTAAGTTCTGAATTGTACCATTAAAGGTGAACTGGCTCTACCTTAAACTTTTTTTGAAGCACGCTCTTGTTTTCTCTTTGCTTTTCTTATAGATATCCATAATGTTGCGTCAGGTTGAATTAACCATCTTGTGCTGAACTGAGAAAATCTTGTACTGTTTCATTGCAGTCTGATGGGAAAAACAAGATAAATAATGGAATAGCTTAATCAAAACCAGTTTGAGGTTCTTTAGTGTGTTGTTTACTTGGTTGTTGTTTGCTGCTCCTCTTATTATCAAATCATGAACTGATTCATGACCCAGCTTACTTGGAAAGAAACCGTTCATGGTGGTACACTGCACAGCAACCTCCTGTGGATTGCTTGTGCCGTAAGTGACAGTATAGGAGAGAAAGCAGACTGCACATAGCTGTTGTATTTAATGTGGTGTTGGTATGTGTTGTGATGGAAAACATGGACTCGTACTTTTTTTTTTTCAAGTGGGCAAAATAGTAACCGTTCCCTGTACAGGCTTATTCAAACCTGTAAGTTACAATACTGAAATCCTAGATGGTATCAGAAGCGGTCGCCAACCACTTTTTTCAATGCTGTGTGCCAGACAATATCAAAGACATTTAAAAAAAAAAAAAAAGATGAAGCTTGTATGTTGACCATGATAAAGTCTGTTGCTATCAGGAAAAAGAAAGGAAAACATAATTACCTCAATGTAAGAGGATGTGCAGTCACTCAGTGTACTTCAGAAACGTTCTCTATGTCTTCATTTATCATCATTATAAAGTGTTTCCAAAAGAGCGAATTTACTTTTATCAAGTTGTGAAAGGCATTTGCCTTCATGCATCCTTACCCACATAAATTAAAATGTTTTACTTTGATATTTTCAGTTGCACATGTGCATTATTCTTCATAAAAGTTTAACTGACAAAATATGGGTGCAATTTTTTAAACTAAAAATAAAATACTTTAAGCATAAATGAAAGTTTTGTATGAAAAGACTAGGACAAAGGGAAAAAATAAAATGTTGGACATTGTACATTAGACACAAGCTAACAGTTTATGCACTAGAGTTCAGCAGTAAAAAAGGATGCATATATAGCTTTTAAATAATTTGCACAGTTTAAGAAGACATTTTTAGTAAAATCAGTATCCAGAGTCCCAGCAGGCATAAATAATTGTGCTTCCATTAACCTTGAGGTATTTATGTCACCTGACACTTGGTTGTGGAAGAAAAGAGCTGGTCTTGAGTAGAAAATTTTTCAAAGCAAGGCTAGATGTATTGGAGGTAATCTGCAGAGCTATGCAGCATGTTATGTATGACTGCAGTTTTCCTGGATTTGTTTAACCTACCAGTTTACCCTAACATCCTTCAAAATATAAGGGAAGGGTTTTCAATTCTTTTGGACACATTTTTATATTCTGTATGTTAAGTTGGGTGTTAAGTAACAGAAGGTGTTTGTGGTTTGCACGTCAATCTCTTGTGGGCCTGGCAAGAAGCCACATGCAAGCTGATGCATCCTTAACTTCAACAGAAGTGATAAACAATCAAAATAAACCAAAAATGCCTCTGTCTGCACAAGCAGCTTCTTCATACAGAAGGCAAGTGATAAGTGGTGATATTTCTAATCATTAAGTTTTTGCAGAAGTACCATTGATTAAAACTAGGCACGGAAGTTAGGAGAGGTATAGAGTAAATTTCTTCTTTTCATGTCCTGTGGATGCCTGTGGGCAAAAGGGAATATTTTTCTATTTTTCAGCTTGATTACGCTTTTGCTGCTTGTGTAATAAAAATTACAACGGCAAAATGAGGATGCTGTTAAGATGAGCAGGTACATCCTCAAAAAAGTGAGCAGACTGGGTTATATGACTTAGCTGATTATTTTGGTCTTCTTTTGTAGATAACTGCAATGGGGTAACCATATTCTGGTGGTTTTTTTCAAGCTTTTGTTACTAGTTTTCCTATCTTCATAGACAGCTTTGTCACCTTTGCTCTCAGTCTATGACTTTTCTAACTTTATGGTCCATTCAGTGAAGTTTCTATTTTCCCCAAGAGATTTTAATGAAATTTAGAGTTTATCAAACTTCACTAGAAAGGAAAAATACCCTTTGTTTTCTATAACATGTGTGCATATAACATATTAAATTGTACATTTATTTTATGTTGTCCTGTAGCATTTAGGTTCTATTATGATGTTAGAGACATGCTGTGCCTCCTCTGCAGTAGATTAGTTCTAATTGCTGCTTCTGCCTCATGGAGCAGTTTTATTTCATTGGCTGTTTTCAGTATTGTGACAGGTTTTTTGTTGTGGGTTGTTTTTCTTTTTTTTTGAGGGGGGGGGATAACTCCTTTGTTTGCCTCTTCCTATTTATAATCAGGCTTACACCTTGCATATTGAAAGTGTAATTTCTATGCCTGCAATTTACATGATTTTAACTCAGGTGAAATAAACAGGCTTGATTTTCCTTAGCTTGCAATTCCTTTCCTGTTGGCCCCTCTGAAATCCACACTTTGAAAGAATGATGTGAAGGACATGTAGTTTCAGTGAAGTCTGGGTCTTTTCAAAGATTAGGACTGATGGTAGGGAGCAGTAGGTCATCTTCCCCGCTGTTCATTTTTTGTTAAAGAAGCTTCCATTTTTTTTCTCTCTCAGTGTTGTTTGCGGCCTGTTTTATTCTATTTTTCTACTACTTTTTCTTCATTCCATTTCCTGTAAGGATAAAGCAGCCTTTCCAATAGGTTATAGTAGAGCTTGAGAGTTCCTATCGCATTGCAAAGCCGAGATGTTAGGTGAACTGTACTCTGAATGGCTATCAGAGTTCCTTTTGCTGTCAAAATGAGTTAGGTAGATCTGATAGTCCGTGAATGATGACTTTCAAAATTATGAAAGGAAATGAGGGCTCTTTTTCTGAAAATTAAAAAAATTGTCAGCATTAAAATTTTTTTCAGACCGTCCTTGTCAGTTTTTCCTGCCTTATGAATATATGTTTTTACTAATGAACTGTTTTTTTTTTTTTTTTTCCTTTCTACTAGTTCTGTCCTCCAACTAAATCAGTATGGTCCTTATTAGTTTTTACTTTCTTTGAAAGCAACATCTTTATTCTACTGTTTGCCACTTTCCCTTTGTTGTGTCACATCTACAAGTGCACAAACTTCTTGTGCTCCTTAATCAAAAGCTAATTTTAAACTTTTTCATTCAGTGGAAAAGATAATATTTTTTTTCTCTCTCTCTCTTTTTTTTTTTTTAAATTCAAAATATATCTGTCTCATGTAATATGGAAAAGTAAACTGGAGGATTACAAGACAACTTTCCTGGTATGACCAATTCTTCCTTGTTTGTGCTATGGATTCAAGTTGAATATTGTCCATAAAATTGCTGCCTCGTGTTTCTTTCGCAGAGGCATAATAACGATGAAAAAGAGCTTTCTCTGTTTCACTATTGCCACTATAGACTATTTCATACCTCTGTGTATTTATAGAGAGATATATAAGCTGTATGACAATTAATATTCTCATAAACATGAGGATGGAAAGAAGAGTTTATCATGATTCAGAATCATGGATAATGACTGAATGCTTGGCAACTTTTTTAAAAAAGAAACAAATGAAGGAAAGAAGGCAATGAATGTAATGATGCCTTTGTCAGGCTAGGTAATGCATGCATTTTGAATGTGAACCTGGTGGTAGGAGGTAAAATAAAGGGTGACATTTAGACTGGTGACATGATAATTTCACTCCTGCCCCTGGAGCTTGAAATTGCATCTTTTTATGTATCTATAATCCATTATCTCTGAAAGAAACACGTCTTGGAGTATCATGCGCTGTCACAAAAGTCTTTCTGTAGGTGTGAAATGAATGTGTTTAATGTCTGTATTTACAGACTATCTATAAAATAATTCTTCCCTTTGCTAACTACAAGCTGGAAACATGGGAAAAAGTGCTGGGCTTTTAAAGGTGCAGCATATGTTCCATAATTGAGATAGCTAATATTTGATAATATCAGGATCTGAAATATTAAATCACAATTGTACATCTTGGTGTTATGCAAGAAAGGGAAAATTAGAAATGTACTGGAGTAAAGATGTTGCTTATAAGGGAAGATAATAATAACAAGTACAGTGCTGACCTAGCTGAAGGATGGAATTGATTTAAGGGTTTGTTAGTAAATAAATGTATATATAAGTTACTATGGAAAGGGAAAAAAAAAAGAAGTGTTAAGCTGAAAATGATAGTCTGAAGAAAAGAGAAAAATATTTTAATGACTTAAATATTGACTGCTATTAGAAAGTCTAGAAGAAATACAAAAACATACGGCTTTCTAGTCGTAGTGCACTTTATTTTGCTTCCTGTATTATATCCTTTCATACGCAGTTCTTCCAGGAAAAAAAAAAAAAAGGAAAAAATAGAAGATCTAATGCTAAAGAAGCAACGGTTTTGAATTTATAGAAGAAAACATAGATTCTTTAACTGTTCTCTACCTCTTTAGCTGGTATAAAAAACCCATATAATTTCAAAAATGTGGAGACTTGTTTTCTTTAATACAAGCGAAAATGACTATGAATATAGCTACTTTATTTTTTTTATCCTTCCTTCAGCTCATTTTAACCAGTTATTTCATACCCTGAAAAATGCACACACGGCACAAAGAACGGAAGAACAGAGGAGTCCTGACTGTAGCTGGGTCGATTCCAATAATATCAAGGGGATGGAATACATAAAAGGAGTAAGAACAGATAAAAGTGATTGGATATGACATTTAGGATACTAAAGAAATGCTAGAATAATCATAAGCAGTATAATGGTTGCAAGAATTAAGGTCTTTCATTAGATCAGCTGGTATTGCTGGGGGAAAAAAACCACCCTATTTTGAGACAGAAGCATGTTTTCAGCTCTTTAATTGTGGTCCTCTTACTGTATGTATGTCCTGATCTACTTAATATGCTCTTCTCCTTTAATTTTTGCACAATATCATTTGTCTTTTAGTTTTGTTGGGAACTCTTCTTCAAGTTTAGTCTTGGGAAATACGGTGGCTGATTGGAATAAATAACTAATTACAAACTGAATTGGCTGCTTGGTACCAGGTTTTGTAGATTTATTTTTTCTTTCCATAGATTTTGCATGTCTTGTCTTAAAATTCACATGAACAGATTGAGAAATTTCTTCTGTCGTGAGGATGAGTTAAGATGTTTTGTCTTTAGCGGTTTCATGGCCCATTAACCCTAAATGATACTAATAATATAGTTTTAAACCTCTCTCCATTTGAGGTACAGTAGTATAGCATGGCACTGTAACATCAATATTGTAATGTGTCGATTTCTTTAAAAGGCAGTTAGCAGGGGAATACTAGGACTTCTGAAAATTACTGTCTTTTTCCCTTCTGTGAACATGATCTAAAATTATCATGTCTACTTTCATTTAGTGAATTTTACAAATGGTAAAATGTCTACAAAATAATGTTTTCTTTGCTCATTGACTGAATAAAAAGATTGCACTAAAGCTGACCCTCCTCCTTCAAGTTCCTGTAAGGTTTAGTAAAATTATAAGTGAAGAGGTACAAAAGATGCAGCAAGTTGGGATAATCTAATCTGTATCTGAAGACTGTTCTTAAGTTGCCCAAGGGAAAAACATGTACACTGTTTTTAGGCAGCCTTATATTTAGGCTGTGTTTTCAGTGATTTTAGTGCATAGTGCCCCACTTTTTAAAAAATACAACCATGGTAGACTTGCATGTGAAATTAAGGACCTGCATGTATAAGGCTAGTAACTAGATACTTCTTTTGAAGTTTGGATCTAAGCAATATCACCTTGCAGTTTGAAAGAATCCAGATACAAGCATTTGTGCAGAATGCAAGGAGATGTGTGCGTTTGTGGTGCTCTCGTGTAACATTTACATCATACAGTAGAAGAAAGGTTTGGATGTAGAGCTCTAGAAAGTAACATCAGTGGATCTTAGTGTACAACTGCACTTGCACAGCTGAGGAGGTGCCCTGGGATGGACACTTGTGACAAAGAGCAGGGGGTGTTGCTGATAGACACAGATGTGTGCTCTGAGGACGCCAATACCAGACAAAAGTACCAGTCATCTGTTGGCCAGTCACCTTGGGTGCAGAAGAGATGGAAAACGTGCAAGGAGGAAGTGACAGCAGCCCAGAGGAACATGCTGGCACTGTTCCCAGGGCAAAGGGAATTGATGTTTGGATAGAAAGGAGGTTCAGTGATGCCAATGAGGCTTGCTTGGAAAAAAAAGGAAACTACTACTGTAGTCTATACAGTTTTGTATTGTTTTGTGGAAGCAATACCTATTTAGTGAAAAAGAAGAGGATATAATTTATTGTATTACATGTTGTTACACATCTGTAGAATGGAGTAAAATGACTGCCACAGCATGATTTGTTTCACCAAAACAGGCTAATGAACATTGGAAAACAGTCTGTGGTGCATATTGTGACCAGATATCCAGCCTACTCAGAGAGCAGAAATCATCGTGTTTGGTAGGAATCAGTGTCCTACAAAACACTGTAACCACCGAAACCAGGATCTCTTAATTCATGGACTGTAGGAGTTATTGGTAGCAGAGCCTAACACAGGATTATTTTTAGATCTAGAAAAATACTAAAACAGGTGTGAAAACTGTTAGTCTAAATAGAGTGATAGTGTCAACACTACCTTGCTAAGCAGCAGAATTTATAATATGTGTCTCTATTGCATTCAGCACCTGGAAATATCACTTCTTTTGAATTATATTAGGGAAATCATGTTTGCCCAAGCACAGAATTTTGAATTTGAAATTAGAACATTTTTTTGTTTGGCTGCCATGACATCTGTTTCAGCTGCTACAGTGCACATGGCTATAGTTTATTGCATGTTGTTTGGAGACAGTTTTAAATTGCAAGGCAGGTGTGTATTTTGAGCATTTCAAGTCCTGTTGTAAAGCTTTCCTTGCAGGTGTACATCTGAAACTATGAAGTAGGTCATATGGATGCCAATGGTATTCTAGTTAAAGGGATTTTATTGTTGTTTTCTAGAAGGCATTTTTTGGTGGTGCTTAACTGAGACCTTGTGAAAGGAGACAAACATGTAAATGAAGTCAACTTCTCAGACCTCTGGGATCTGTTACAGCATGAGTTACTCTTAACAGATAATTAGCTGGGGCTGTTAATCAAGTTTAACAGGTGTTGAGTAATGAACCGAGACAGGGCATCTGCTGTGACCGGCCTCTCACTTTAATCTGGTTAAGGAACCTAATGCCAGTTGGAGTCCAGAATGCTTCATAGTGGGATCCAACGTTACATTTTCCTAATGCTTCCATCAGTCTTGTGATCATCGAAGAATGGTGACATTTGCAACAGGAATGCGTAAGGAATCAGTCCAAAATTCCCAAAGTGGAAGCTATTAATGAATACATGTTCTTCATTTTCTTCTTAGATTTGAAAGCATTTCTTTGCCTAAGTTGAACAAGCAGTTGAACTGTTGTCCATGTTTATATCTATATGCCTTCAAAAACGTAATGAAATACATTTTAGAGTACTACTTAACTAGGATCTTGTAGAACACTGTTGTCAAAGTGGTAGGTAAAGATAGTTTTAGTATGTCATTTCCAATACTTCTTTGCAAGCAGAATTTTGCAACTTCTTATTATGTTCTATGTTAAATGATCTTATTTATGTAAGAGATCCAGGCTTTACAATTTATTGTCACCAAGTAGCAACTTCAACACTCACCATTGTATAAGCTTCTACCTTGACCATTAAGCTGCATGGTTTTTCTAACAATCTATCTGCAGTTTGTGGTGTCAACTCTAAGTGTGATGCCAAGTTTGGATTTGACAAACAGGATTGCTTGTCAGAGCACCCTTTGGGCTCACTTTGGGTCAATGAAATGGTTTGTATGGGAAGGGAATCCAGCGTTGCTGAGTGTACTACAGTATGGATAGGTCCTAACATACCATGTCTGACCAAGCTGCCTGTCTGCCTGTATATATGTGGGTGTGTATGTATGACAGATACTCTCTCATATCTGCCTCTGCCCTTGCAAGTGTCTCATGGTTGACATGAGACATACCAGAAGATCCAGTATCCTTCCTGAAGGAGCACTGACAAGGGCTGTTGTACAGGTGGATGGGACACGTATGCTGTCTGAATAGGGAGTGGGTTCCCATGTTTTCATGTTTTTGATATCACTTTGCTTGGATGTAGCTGCTGTAGCCTTTACATCTCTTTCCAGCCTTTGCCCAAAAGGAAAAAGTAACCCAAACTTTCATTTCATTCCTCTTGCTAGATTAATCAGAGATGCCTCAAGCAAGAGTTAAAGCCAGCTCATGTTGTTGTGAATATTGCAATTCTGTGACTGTAACAAACTCTGAGGCTTTTAGATCTGTTTTGCCATTAAATATGCTCCAGGGGTCTTCTATAAGATACTTTACTTGTGCTGGTCATTATGTGTCTTGCTGATCAAATTCATAGCAATGTTTTCAGCTATTCTGTTAGCACGTGGACTTGTTTATCCAATAATAATTAGCATTATGCAAAGAATAAGTATGTTTGTTGCAACTGGATGATCTGAACTGTATAGCCAGTGCTCCTGGAAGAAGAAACAGCAACGCTTTCTACTGTTGGCAGTGTTCGGCACATGTCTTTTGGTTGGTGTGAGAGATTACGGTGCTGTCATTTATATAGGACTTAAAATCTGAGATTTTGATCACAGATCACTGAAGTGATTATAGGGATTAGAAAACTACCTGCAATATTTCCTTACAGGAAAAGTAAAATTCTGAGCCAATGGACTCAGCAGCCAGTTCTCACTGACCTCAGGAGAGCTAGGATATTGCCCAGCAAGTCAGGAGAAATACAGTAAAATTGATATAATATAAAGCAACAAGTGAGGTGAGAAACAAACCTGGAATAAGTACATGGGAATTTAGAATGAGGGAGAAGAAGATAGTGCACAGCTACAGAGAGAGTAGGAGGAGAGTTGAGTCCAATGAGAAACTGTGCTGGGAAGGGAAGGAGAATCACATAGATGGCAAAATTTTGGCAAGTGGAATCTGGAGAAAATCAGGAGAGGAATACGGGCCAGCTGGTAACCTAGGGATGAGGAGAATGCGTCCCCAGTGTAGGCAGTGGAGGATCAGAATCAGAGCCAGGAGGCAAGAGAATCTGCGGATTGCTGCTTTCTTTGAAGTAACAGGCTTGTACAATATCTGACGTGTAATTTTGTCTTCGAAAAGGTTGCCAGTATTGAGTGGTGCTTGGCTGTTTAGTTAGAGATACTTTCTATATGTTTTTATTAAGGACATATAATTTTTTTTAATGGGAGTCATTCCTGTCTATTATGTGCGTTAAAAGCTATGGTAAAATTCCTTGGGAAAGCTCTTAATATACATGCAAAGTAGCCATAATCTAAAGTAGCCATAACTCAAACAAGGGTATTTGATATTTCTTTTTTCTTTTCTTTTCCACTACTCTCAGAAGGAGGTAAAGTGATTAGAGCTTATTATGGACTTATCGCTTGCCAAGTTTAATTTTAAAAATCCTGGTTTGTAGTGCTGTGGTCTACTACAAGACCCTCTTGGAAATTGCACGTAGTCTCATGACAGGTGTGATATTAACCTGTGCCATTATTGCAAGTAACAATTTGTAGGGCTGCTGGATGTGTTTTTTCCTTTAGTTCACCTCGAGACCTTGTTCCTCTCTTCTGCATTGCCCTGTTTAACCTTAGGGAAGATTATGGTTCTGCATAACTGCCATCTCAAGCCATCTGGATAACCATGCATTCCTTTAGTTTTGCTAGTAAGATGCTTTAAATTTCAGAAAGCACAAAAATAAATTTTTGCATTTTGTCTTTCCTGTGAATAAAAAAAGAATTGGGAACAGATTACAAAACTTGGGATCTCTCTTCCCTGATGTTATTTTTACCTACATATATAGTACAGGCTCTTAAGACTCCTTTCCTGCATTCACAGTTAATCTGGCTAATCCTCTGAGCCCTTAACCTTTGCTCCAATAGATAAATCTCTTCCTGGAAATGTCTGAAGAGTGTTTGAATGCGTGTCG
>NW_009632980.1:0-13328 GCF_000690535.1 Cariama cristata | reverse complement strand
TTTTATACAGATGCTTTTGTTAAGTAAAGTAGGTTTTAGTAATTCAGAGGTCCGTCATTCTTTAGCGAGTCTTAAATGATTAGTCACCAGTGCCATTTTCTTTCCCTTTTCAGGTTTTTTGCACTTCAAATTTTTGTTGTTCTCAAAGTGCTTTAATAACAGACAGTATTATGTGATTTTTGTCTTTCTGTGAATGCATAATGAAATTGCTTTTGTAGGTAAAGTCAGTGTATATTTTCTACCTTATTTCATACAAGAAAATATATGATTTCTTTCAAGTTAGATGGTACTGTATGTTATATCACTGGAAGCCATGTAGGCTCCAGAAAGTAGTTTTTGTTGTCCAGTCTTTGCTGCTAATTAACTTGCTGATAGAATAGAATAGTTAGTGCTGTATTTTTTTTATTCGTAAAGCAGGAGGCAGCTATTACTGTATTGTATTTCCTTCAAATTCTGAGTTTTCAGTGGCAAAGACAGAGCTCTGCAAACTTCTGCAAGTTTCTCCACAAGGACTTTGACTTCTCTTGTGGCTTTTATTAATTTTACTTCGGTATCTTTCTGAGAATTATGTAATGGACACAGCGCAAATGATATAAAAGTGTGGTAGCAGGTTGTCATTCTCTGATCCCAAAATGCACACTGCAGTGTGCATACGGATAATGCCTTCATCTATCAAGTCTATGAGAATTAGTTGAAGTTCTTTTGTGTTTCCCCTGGATTTCTGTAATATGTATTTTTGATTGTGCCAGTTCTATCAGGGAGTTGGAACAATCACAAGAAACTCTATGCCAAAAGTGCTTCCATATAAACTTTTCAAGTATTATTTGCATATCTTAGGTGTGTTCCACTATTCCCACTCTTTTTAGGAGGTGCAGAGCTGCCTGGTACCATTAAATGACTCAAAGGAGCAACAAAGTATGTTACATTAACTGTGTTGTTTCAGTCAACAGTTACAACATTGTATAACCACATATGTTTGTATGAATTGCTGAGCCAAAAAATCACTTTCTTCTTTTCAATTAGTATCTGTTGCTGCAAATAATGAATTTTACTTTCGAAAGTTGGTCTGTTTGAGTCATCTGCCTGTAAGTGGAAGATGCAATTTTTTTTTTTCTAAAGGTAACTATTTCTGCATTACACATTCTGTAAACCGAGTCCCAGTCACACCATCAGTTATGGTAGGAGTGTGTGCTGATTTGTGTGGTTCAATCTAAAATGTCTGCATTGTCTTGGTTATGTTGAATGTCCAACAGACTGGAAGCAGTGAAAACCTCACGTTTATTTAGCAAAAACGTTCTGGCGGTTGCTTCTTGTATAGAGGAAGAAAGTGCAATGGCTGTAGCTTGGCTGGAATGCTGCTTCTGAGACTCTGGAAAAGAATCCCTTTCAATTAAACTGAGGCTGAGCAAAAGGCTCTTTTTTTTTCTGTCTGTAAGTTGATCCACATCTGACAGGTGTCAGCTTCAAAGCCAAGATAAAGACATAAAAGCTTATTTTGGAAAGTCTTTTGGGAGAGGAATTCTTGAAATAAATATTGGATTGGGAAAAAAATAGTTGCAGTGCTTCAGCCAGACTTGAGAATCCATAGAGCTTGACGGAGGAAAATTGGAGATAGCTCGGACTGCTTTACTGACCCTACTTTGAAGTAACTGTAGCTGGTAGACGGTCACAGGAGTGCTGTCAGGTATTATACGTATCAAGGAGATGCCTCCATTCTTTTACTATTTACTATTTAGTGTATTTGTGTTACTAATGATCTTTGTCACTGCAGAATTTGTTTCAGACTGGTTTTCTGGACTGTGTTGAACTCAATATCTGCAGCCTCGAAAGCTATCTAACTCCTTTCTACATAGTTGTATGGAACTGAGCATAACTTTTTTTGGTGGTTAGTATGATGCCCGCAGTGACATTCCCCCCCCCTACAGTATTGCTGTTTCTTGCCTTCTTATTCCACTCCCACTCATCTGCCAAATCACATTTACTTTGAAGCCAAGCAGAATCATAAATATTTTAAAACAATGTTTTAGTATTTTGAGACCTAGTTCAGGTTATGAGAAGACCAAGTAGAATTTGGAATGTAGGAACTATTGTTAGTGACTGCAACAGCAGTGTAGGTTTGTTTGGCCTTTTTACATGGCAGATTTTGTTTGTTTTAGTGAAGTGAACCATATTATATTTTTCAACAGGAAGGAAGTTTCCATGGATCTTGGTTTTTATAATTCTTATAATAGCATCAAACTGAATATTCTTACAGCAGAGACATCTGTTTTTCACAGTCGCCTTCTGTAGGAAGAGACTTTGTTTTGTTTTGAAATTCTTAGTTCATGTATTTTAGCAGATGATCATATTTAAGCCACATTCTGATTGTCATCAGTGCAAATTGGGAATTAACTCAGTTTATTTCACTTCATCTCTCCCAATTTATGTTAGTGTAAAGGAAAACTCCATCTAATGAATTGGCTGTTTTATTTCTGTGTTTAATTGTGTTGAGAAGCATTATTTTAAAAGAAATGAGACAATGCAACTGCATATAGTTCAGAAAGCTTCCAGTATTCTGACAGTTTATCAGTTTTTATTTTACTATCTGAAAGAGTGACTAGAAGACTTCATTTTGGGTTGACAAACAGTATGTAGTATTCCAGTTTTCTGTGTGAAGCCTTGAGCATGTTGACATATTCTTCCAATCCAAAAATATTTTTTAAAAATTATTGTAAGATTTTGTTCTCTGTGATGGTCAATTCCTTATGGACTTTACGAAACACTCAGGTTTTGGTTTTAGGTGGAAAAAATCCACTTTCTAGCGTATTGCAGCTACTGCAGTATGTTTTCCAAAATGCATGAATGTCAGTTGTGCTTCTAAGGTGACAGTATGGAGCAAGGTGGGGGTTGGACTCTTCTCCCAGGCAACCAGTGACAGGACAAGAGGGCACGGTCTGAAACTTCGCCAGGGGAAGTTCAAGCTAGAAATGAGGAGGCATTTCTTCACAAAAGGGGTCATTAGGCATTGGGATGGGCTGCCCAGGGCGGTGGTGGAGTCACCATCTCTGGAGGTCTTTAAGAAAAGACTGGACATGGCATTTAGTGCCATGGTCTAGGTGACATGGTGGTGTTAGGGCAAAGGTTGAACTCGATGATCCCAGAGGTCTCTTCCAACCAAATCGATTCTGTGATGCTGTGATTCTGTAATGTGTGAACTCTTACAAACTATACTCTTAAATCTGTGCAAGCACATGTTTTTACTTTTGAACATCTTCAAGGCAAATTTGAAAGTTATACTTGGTTTCAGTGTGTGGAAATGGAATTATATACTCAACTATGTTGGGCTTAAATTGATCTATTTCTCTTTCTGGTTTTATTTAGCTCTTGGAATGGAAATAGATGTCCTTAGTAAATCCTGAAGATTTTATAGCTCTAGTTTTATCTCAGACAAATTATTGGAAAACACATAATGCCATTGATCTGACTAGAACTAATAGGAGTTTTAAATAGCAAAGAAAATGAGACATTTAATGCTGAAAACCTCTTCCTCTCTTCTCCCTTCCCTTCCTTTCTTGCTTCCCCAAAACATCAGCAAAAAGAGCTAATAAATACAATTGATTTATTTTGAAGTGCTGTCTGTCTTTTTCACTTTTCTTTTGAATAGCGGAGAGTCTGTCACAGCCCTGGCTCCAGATGTCTGAGACACAACCTCTAATATGTTTCAGAAAGTCCCTGTTTGATTGCATTTGTCTGGGGGAAAAAAAATGGAATAAGCTTTGCCTTTGCTACGGTAATGCTTAGCACCTAAGAACAACCTCACAAGGAAGGAGAGCATTTCTGAACTAGGATTAACAATTTGCAGTTGTTTCACCATATTGGTAGTAAGCACAAGCAGCGTTGTTGTTTTTCTGCAGCACGCAATAATTAATATTCCTTTAGTTGTATCTTTTTACTGCGAATGCTGGGGCAATATAGCCGAATGCAATAGGCCATTCTGAAGCCTGTGGTTTGCAGAGCTGTCTGTCCCAAACATGTTACATAAGAGCTGTGATGTTTTGCTCACACAAAGTAAATATTTTGAGCATGATATATTTACTTGGTGGCCTTGGCCATGTCTATGAATGCAGGTATACCTGTGGACTTGGAAAACTGCACCCATCTTTCTTGGAGTTATCCTTGAATATTTAGTTATAGCAGAAAACACTTAAGGCCAAAAGTTATGGTGCTCCCATATCGTGTTTTCATTTCAGTTTGTGTAACACTTTGCTGGAACCAGTAAATAACCTTTTCTGGATTTTCTTTGCCTACTACAGTGGTTAGTGGTGCAGTTCAAAATATACATGCATACTTGAAACAGAAGGTAAGAATCCAGTACCCAGTAGTGGTTGCTCTTGGATAGACTACAAGACATGGGTCAACACAGAGTGATGCTTTCATATATTCATAAGCCTGTAAATTATTACATCATTGTTAGTAATCATGGATGCTTATTTTCCATGAATCTATTTAATTTCTCTTTGAATCCATTTTTGCTCTTATCCTACACACTATTCTGTAGAATGTGTTCCACAACTTAATTATGTTGTTTGAAAAATTTCCTGCCAATATTGACATAACAGCTTTTTCATATAACATTGTCACTTTCTGTACATGTAGAGCTTTGGGAAAGATGTTTGGGCCGGCATTTCTACTTGTGTGCAGGTCTGGAGAGTAGAGGATTAACCTCTCCTTCTCTGATTGTCAGTACTTTAGCTTTTGGATAAATTATTTTTGATGTCATTAGGCTGCATTTCTATGCTTTACTATTCTATATGCATTATGAGACAGAGTGAATGACTCAGAGGAATGATAGAGGGACATAGTAGTTGCAGGTAAATTGTTAAAAACTCAGTCAGGTGAATGGTAATGAAGGGACAGTTCCACATGAGATCAAATATTGGTTTCAGGTTGAGACGGGAGCACTAAATTACTACTGACTCACTGTGGATTATGGAGGAGGATGTACCCTGTTGAGAAAATTCAAGGTATATAATTTCCATGTTGAGAAATTTGGGCGGCATGACGTGTGTGTGCTTTAATTTCTGGCAACATCCTTTGAAGCACTTTGAATGGAAAAAAGCTGCAAGGGATTCCACCTGTGATCAATTTTTAAAGAAAGGACATTCACAGCAGAAATAATGTAACCTCACCAATCTTGACTTTACAAGGAGATAATTTATTATAAATGTTTTTTAAGGTTAAGCTTGTTCATGTGTGTCAGGTATAATCTAACTAATTCTGTGTTCTTGGCTTATGTGCCACATTTAATTTCAGCGATTGGAATGGATTTCAAGAAACCATATTCCCAGTGTCAAGTGGGTTACATTTTCATGTTTGTTAAAAAAGAAAAATCCTGGGAGTTGGATCTTGGTTTTAAGGGAATCAACCGTATTTTCCCTGCACTGTGAGTTTCTCCCAAGGTGGCTCATTTTATTTGTCCTTTATTCAGTTTTCAGTAGAAACTTAGTCAAATGTAGCCAGAAAAATGAAGCCAAAAGTTTCTAAGGAGATTTTATGATATTTGATAAGATTTTGAAGGGTATCTGTGGATTTGCTTTGGAGAAGAATAGCTACTGGGTGCTAAGTCTCTAAACATGTTAGAAAAATAAGATACAAGATTTAGTAGACTTCCTTTCCTAGAAGCAGTTACCTTGAAGAGTTTGCTCACTAGTTTTTCTGAGGCAAGTACATTTTTAGATTGTCTGAAATGGAAGGACTGAGGAGAGGGCAATATATAGAGGGGTGATTACTGTATATGTCTGATTAGGGAAAGCATTGATGCTTAAATGTAATGACTGAAAGCCTGCATAGGACCTGATTTGTGATTCTGAGGAACTGGGAGAGATCAGAGAGGTTTATTATTCTTCATTATTGTTTTTAAATTGAACCTCCCAAGTACTAACCTTAAAGCTAGCATATATGATCACAAACATGTTTAGAATAACTATATGCTAACCATCATTAACACAGTACAGCTTCAGAGCAACACACAGCGTGTCTTACTCTGTTTCTAAATGTATGTGGCTTTTCTCATAGGTGTTTTTTGTCCATGTGCTAAGTGAAGAAATGCATAATCTTTGATGCTGGAATGCCTAGATATTGATTAGACAATGAATAGAAATGCAATTATGCTCTGTTTCTGAGCTGTATCATAGAAATAATAGAAGAAAATTAAGTCTTAGTTTTCCTACATGTTTGTTACAAGTCTTGTTTACTATCTTATTTACTTACTGTTTTAAAATCTATTAAAGTTTGCTTTTCTTTATATGGATTTTCTTTGCTGGTTTACAAATAACAGTTTTTGATTCATATTTGGCATTGCGTTTCAACCTGTGCCCAGATAAATCCAGTTTCCCAAATAAAAGTCTGTATGAATTTTGGAGTTAATGTAAAAAAGAAATATTCTTCTTTGTCTTGATACAAGACTGGCTGGTAAGTCTTGTTTGACTAATTGCTCTAAGTGTCAGCTTTTCCATCTTTGGTTTATCGGCAGTGTAGGAATAATTTCTTACCTCCCTTCTCACCCGGATGTGAATGTGGTTCATACGACACTGTTGTGACTTATTTGGTGATGTTTAACTTGCACCACTTTATACCTTGTTTCTGCCTCCTCTGCTCAGAGGCTTCCCAAGAGTCTTGTTAGACTTTTCCAATTTAGGGAAATTAGTGTATGATGTACAATCACCAATCTGTTCTTAGTCTCTTCTTTATTGAAGGAGGTTTGCTGTCCACCCTTCTGGATCCCGAGTGAGGCCTTGGAGAACCCATTTTCCTGATATTTTTTCTTTTTCTCTCTAAATAATGGCTTGTATTAAAGGTAGGTACAGAGGAGAAATAAAATTGTTGTAAGAGAAAACTGGCCTGTTACAGCCTCTGATCTTTGCTGGAAGTGAAATACTGCAGAATAGACCAAATCAAAGGTTTGGGAGGTGAGATATGGGGAGAATACCTTTCCTGGCTTATAAAATATCAAGGGAAGTAAACAAATGTGTTCTATTTTCCTTGCTATTGAAAACCAGAATGTCCTTTTTCCGTTAAGAGTGTTTTGTTATTCTTTCGGAAATCGCTTTTAATTAAGGCTGTATAATATGTTTCCAAGGATATGAAAGAAATAATTCACCGTGGCTCCAGCAGCTACTGTTGCTTTCTGATGAAGAAAAGCAAATATTTTTTACCACTTGGAGAGGCAGCAGTGATTAGAAATAGGCTATAGTTAGGAATCAATTCATCTTTCTCTGGGCAGTCTCAAAATATTGTTGACTATTTTGCTATTTTATTCAATGGTGTGCTGATATCATACTAAGGTATCATGATCCTCACTGTGCTGGGACATTTCTGGCAGTAGCTCTCCAGCACATAAACTAATAAAGACTGAACCCTTTTAAAGGTTTCTGGGATGCTACAGGCGTGTTTGCAATACCATCACAGTAGTCTGTGTCATCTATTTGACACAGAGTAAGGACGTGCAAACAGGACCAGAATTACTATTAACTATAACTAATAACTATTAACTATTATCAGCTCATATAGCTGCCCACCAGCCTAGAAGTGGATGTCAGTGTGCTTTTATCAAGAATTAATAAAGTCCAGTTTCTGCAGTGTCAGATGGACAAAAAATAATATTTTAAGAGCTTCCTGCACTAGCACAGGACTTGCTCGGAGTAATTCTTGGCTAGTCCTTGTCCCAGAAAGAGCAGGAGGTGAAGTAAGAGCCTTGACCACTGCCCCAGTGACCCTGGAACTGAAGAATAATCTTGTGTGTGCTCCTCAGAAGTACAGCAGGGTTTCAGCTCCTGCCCGTGCTGCTCCAGGACCTGTTAATGCCTGTACAGGTCTCTACTTGAATCTCAGTCTTCCCCTTACCTCACCTTCACGACCCGACCTGAATTCCTCTGTCTGCTTTTTGGCGATTATCTTAGACTCCTTCACAATGTAGGTTCATCATAGGGTAAAATTGCCTGAGAAGAGAGAAGGTGAACCACTAAATATGACAGTGCTAGAAAGTCAAACAAAAAGAACCTTTTTGAATTGCAAAAGGTGACGTCCTTGTAAAAGGCTTCAGTCTGCTTTTTGTTAAACATTTCTTTGAAGAACTGTCCGTCTCATTCACTTCCTCACTGCTTACCAAAAGGAGCAATGACAGCAGTGGCTCCAGATGTCTGTCAGGAGAGCAATAAAAGTTTCAGCCATACCCAGTATGATTATGTTTGATAGGTAAAAACAGGCAGATGCTAATTTCAAAACTTGACTTTCAAGCAGACACTTCTCTATATGTCAGGTTAAGGAAACGAGAAGTATATGTGGCTTACAGAAACAATTCATAGAGTTTTTATGTGATTAAAATTTTTAAATGAATCCTTCACTTCATAGTACTGATCAGAATTTCTACCAATAAGGCATGTGCATTTATTTTCTGCAGGCACTGCAGTTTTACTGTCTCCCTTCAGAACAGAAATGTTGGAAATGAGTCAAATGTGATTCACTATACATACGATGACTACCTTGGAAATGACAGTAATAGCTCCAAGAGCAGGAGGTGTCTGCTATCATCTCTGATGTAAAGACCCTACAGTTGGTGGGGTTAGAGTAGACGTAATCCAGGCTATACTGTGTCTTTTCCTCTGTTTTCCTTCTCTTGCTCCTGCTAGTCTCCCTTTTACATTTTATTTTTAACTTGCATTTTAGATATGTTCTGAACCTACTTTTGTCAGAATTATTCCTTTATTTGTATAAAGGTTAGAGGTTTGGCCCAGGACTGAACACCAGTTCCCAGTTGTTGCTTTTCCTTCAGGGCTCTCAGAGAACGTCTATCAGGAATTGATGAAGGACCGCTGGACCAAGTAGATTCAACAAGTGTTTGGTGTGAATATGGCAGGTAGTTTAACATTTAAGGTACCTCATTTGTAATGCAAGCAGTAAACATTTTAGAAGCATCCTCAAGTGGCAGAATGAGCTGGACTTCAAGTTCTCAGTGGACCACTGTTAATGGGGAAGAACAGTACAAATAAATGTCTCGACACATAAGCAAGCAGCTTCCATATAACTAGATGAAGTTACTTGTTTACTTTTAAGGTTATTAAGAATTAGATATGAGAGAGGGCAGTATTTTATTCCAGAATGTACACTTATTTCCCTGCACTAGGTGAACTGAAATTATTCTCAATATGCTATTCTGTATCATGTAATTGAATGAAAATTTAAAGTTGATAACTGGCAATTACATTGATTTCCTTTTTGTTCCTTGGATATTCTTCAAAATGACAGTGCTTGTGGCAGATGTCGCTTTATCAACAACAGTCACACAGCACCTTATTTCCAACTATAAAGCACCATGAAAGTATTCAGAGAAGCAGGTAAAAGCTCTGAAGACTTGTTAGAATGGACAACTGCGACACCATCACCATGAAAGTTACCCTAAATTCACTGCATAGTATGGGTATTTTAATTAGTTTGCTGGTGAAATAAATGGGGACATATGTTGCCATGGGAAAGTAGCAGGAGATGACAATCCGTTAAACCCTGACAGGTATTGTAGGCTTGAGAATGAATAATGAAAAAAGTGACAGTAATTAAAACATGTTTACTTAAGATGACAATTACTTGAAATATGGTTGCATAGTAAAGACCTCATTATGATCCAGACTCTGTACGTAAAAATGATACTTATGTCAAGGGGTAATTAATTTGCTCTGGTAGGTGAGTGATAGGCCACTTGTGGTTCTGTCTCGCCTTGTTTATATTTGGTGGTTCTAGTAGTGGAGATGGTATTGTACTTTGGACTCTGTATGCTTTGAGGTTCAACATGATAGTTTTATTTCTGTTTTTAAATGAAAGTGTCTTTATATATTCTAACTGAAGACGTGGTCGAGTCTTGAAAAGTATATGGACTTTCAAACAATGTGTTCTCTTGCATAAATTAGATTTCCTATAGCTGAAATTGTTGTTGCAGCCTATTTGCATCTTCTGTCTTTCAGTTTTTATTTTGGCAGTATGGAACTAAGAATTGTAATTGAACTGTTACAGTTACAAGAGAGCAAGGATTTCAGAGATGTAAAAAACATCCAAGAAAAGCAGTTGATATGTTTCATTTTCCATTGATAGACAGTTCGGATTATGCTTGCACTCAGAGAGGAGGCTCTATGAATTCTAAGTACTTTTAGGTTTTTCCAGGGCTTATGGAATCACTGGACATTTCACAATGTCCTAAGAGTCCCAAGTATGATTAATTTTTTAAGAGCTCAAACGTCAGGTGTTGCTGAGGTGGCTACTAGTCTTTAACATTTTCAGAGCCTTGTCTAAGGAAGTGATACAGATTTTTATTTGTGAAGAACCTCAGAAGAAGAGCTGAAGATTTTGAACTATTTTTACATTCACTTTTTTGATGTAATTTTGTTTTGTTTTTCCCTTACTAGTAGGTGCTTAAAAAAAAAACACATAAAAAGGAGAGGTGGCCACTTCATTCCCCCTCTTCTCCCTTTCCCCACCTGCTATCCAATGTAATAATTTTCTGCTGGAGTCCAACTCTTCTTGATTATAAAAGGTTGGCAATGTGCAAAAATTGAACCTTATTAAGAATCCCTGAAGGAATTTTTTTTATCACATTCGAAATACACTGCATATAATACAATACAGTTCAATAATGATAATATATATTACAAAGTACAACACAATAGAGTACAGTAATTGTATGATGTTCGTGTGTTTAAAATTTTGGGGACCGCAAAGATTTAATGCGGTTGATGTCACATTGAAATATACTGACTTAGTATGACAGATGTGCTCATGTGATCAGGAGGTGTGTCATCTCAGTGATGAGTCCTGACAACAAAATTAATTCCTGTTGGGGGAATAATCTCAGTAAAACCTCTTTTTATATCATTTAAATTCAAGCATGTTTTTAAAAAGAGTATCTGGTACTAAAATGATAAGTCCTCCATTCCAAATGATTATCTTATTTCTCATTACCTCTTAGAAATGAAAGATACCGAGATGCCCAATTGGTATAAGAAACATCTCTCCCGTTCAGTGTCTAGTGTTGTCTCATTTCTCTTGTATGTATTTATTGTTAATCAGTCATGAAGTCTGATAAACGAATTGTGCTTTCACTGCTTCAATGAAGAACTAACAGATCCTTTTAATATATCTTGGGAATGTAAGAATTGCTTTACAGTATCATGCTAGTGGTCTATCTTGTCCATTATCCTGCTTCTCTAACAGTGCTGAAAATCGAATGCTGAAAGGAAAATGAAACAATTCACTTACTATAGCATTATGGAATGACAGGGTCCTTGGTAGAGACTGAGAAGAAAAATTCTAACATTGTGGCTAGCTTATAGCCACAAAGTGTGCAATACAGTTCTCTGTCTTCTTACTGTCCTTGCATGTGTTCTTTAGAAATATCTAATCCATTCTTTGTTTCTATCAAGTTCCTGAACTAAAATTTTGACAGCATGTCTTCTATGGGCTTTTTATGCCATAGGTGAGAGGAGAGGGAACAGGCATCTGAGGAAGTTCTCCTCTAACAATTTAAACTACGTTGTTCTTTAATAAGAAAAACACGTTAGGAATATCTGTGCTACATTTTATGACCTCTCACTTTTGTCTTAATTAGTGTCATCTTAATTAATGTCTGTACTATTTTAGACAAATTTTGACTGAAGATCATACTTAACTTCTCTTCCCTCAGTACTTATTTTCTGTAATAATCTTTTGTATAGGACTTTGAGGAAAAAAATGTGTTTTCAAATAATTATTTCAAAGCATATTCTGTCATGCTAGTAACCATCTTTCAGAGACATAGCATGTTAGTTGTACGTTTCTACAAGCTTTTTTCTAATGTAGGAATAACTGTAACTTGAGAAACAGATGTAATTGCCTCCATAGCATGACTTTCATAAATGTAAATTTTAAGTTCTAACTTGTTCTGTTCAGGCTTTTGTTTGCTGGTTTCCTACTCTACTTTTCAATTGTTGCAGGAAAGAACAGAGTTTTCCTTCACATTCTGTGCTGTCTGAAGAAACCTCTAACTCCTAAATTGAAAGGCAAAAATTGATCCTGGGATAAAAGATAACACCCTAGGTTTCCAGGTCTCTGAAGTTAACTGTAGAAATGGGGGTGGAAGAATGTTGTCACCTTTTACCTCTTCTGCAAGGTGCACAAAATACAGGGTAAGGATAGGGGCAAACCACAACTGTTGGAAAGAGAAGTCACGTTTTTAGTTCCAGAATATGGATTATGAATTTCAATGGTTTGTAAATCTTTGGTATAAGCTTCAACTTCAGCTTTTCCACCAGTGTCAGATTATTTGACCTGGCTGTTTACTAATATTTGTAACACTAGACCATTCTTTCTGTATATGTATTGTAAGGATAAGCAAAAGATAGCATATACATCGTTCTTATTCTGGAAATAATTTCAGCAGTTAATAGAATAGGTTAAGTTTTTGTGTTTTGTTCGTGATTTTGAAAAACAGTTTTCTTACTAAATTATTATTTCTTTAGTAGAATTGTATATGTTCTAACTTGAAGCGTCAGATTTAGTATATACAAAGCTCACTGTACTCATATAGACAAAGGAACGATATTTTGATCTTAATATAATGAGAGACATTCTGAGCAGTTTATTGCTGGTATAGATCACGTTGATCAAGCTCACAGTGAATTTTCTAATACTTTGTGTAATTTAAAGCTAATATTTCGTAGAGCTAAGTCTTAGCTAAAAGGGAGCATACTGTGGTCAGTATTTACCCTGTTTCTACGTTCACTCCTATTGATTCAAGTCATTCAGTTCAGAGATTTTGAATTCCCAGAACTACTCTTTGACCTGCTATTGAAGAATAGAGTGGATTTGTCTTGGCAACACGGAGTTGGAGTTTCTTAAATACCCATTAGCTTTAAGTTTATCCTCATTTTGCTTAGACACACATACACACATGGAGTAATTAGTTCGCTGTTAGTTTACATTTTCTGGATCGCATCTACTTACAAAGACATCCTTACGGAAAGTAAATACTTATTACTATCTCAGTAATTCCCCACTAAGGTCTAATTGATTAGCTTGTAGTCCCCAAGTCTACATTGTAGAAGGTTTTATCCTATTAGAAATCGTTCAGTTTTCTAGATGGCAGTACTAACTGGCAAATTGCTTAATTCCCATTGCATGAAATGGAAAACTGTCCTTGATGAAATTAAAATTATTGTGTGACATGCAAAACTGACTTTAAAAGGAGATTTATCTGCTATGGTTTTGTGAATCTTTTGGTTTAACTTGTGTTTTGAGTTGGGTTTTTTTTGATCCATATCCCATCCCCC
>NW_009632979.1:0-451 GCF_000690535.1 Cariama cristata | reverse complement strand
AAAAAGCTCTATCAAACACAAGTTATACTCGGCTCATTTAGTGCTTTTGTTAACTGATAATGTAATCTTATTCAAAGTCATTCAAATTTACTTTCCATTTTTATACTTCCAGCGTTTGCACTGACAATTATTCTTGACTGTTGTCAACCTTTCGATGCTTATAGATCTTCTTTTCTAACATTTGTTTCAGTACTTTGTTAGCGAGAGATTTTTCTCTGTCTCTTCTTTGTCCTATTCGCTCTCTTCCTGATGCTTCTTCTTCCTCATAGTGACTCTTTAATGCTTTTTGCCCCATAATGAATTCTGCCTGGAGACATAGGGACCAAACCTCAGAGCAGACTTTGCACAGCTTCACAGAATTCAGCGAAAAATGTTGACAAGAACTCCATCGTGAAATCCTGGAATAAAGAGTCTCAAAAGACTATACTGAGAAACAGCCTGATTTCTGACT
>NW_009632978.1:0-2679 GCF_000690535.1 Cariama cristata | reverse complement strand
TTCTGGCACTGCCTGACACAGGGCTCATTACAGCTGTTGGCCAGTGGGGTTGGACCACAGGGCTGGCAGGGCTGACAGGGCTGGCACTGATCATAGCAGGACATGTCTGGGGGCCCGAGGTGCACCTGGAAGAGAGGAAGGGAGGAAGTAAAACATGGGGATGTGTGAGAAGCAGCCTGTCACCACACCATGAGGGAGCCAGAGAACATGCATGGCCAGGAGGTGTAGGCTATGCAAAGATGTCTGAGGGCTTCTTGGCCTCGTCCTGCTAGGGCTGAAAAAGAAACACCAGCTCCTATGCAGGTGCTGCCTAGCCCTGAGACCAGGAGCCACCTGAGTACAGTCCCAGCTTCCCTCAATCCTTCTACCTTCATCCTTCCTTTCCTTCTGCCTTCTCCCCACTTCCCTCTCCTGTGACAAGCAGCCCCAAGAACTGGCTTAGAACAAAGCTGGTGTCAGCTGAGAAGACCATTGAGGTGAGACATCCTTTTATAGAAAGCAGAGAAGGAGAAAGGCCTTTGGACTCACCTGCTTCCCAATGAGAAGGAGGCAAAGGAAGTGGATGAGAGAGTGAGGAGTTGGGCTGGCTTTTATCGTGGATGTTTACTGCCCTAGACTGCCAGAGGCATCCTTTGTAGAGGTGATTACTTTCTGACAAGCTCATCTTGAATGCAAACCATCCCAGCTAATGCTATGAGCCGTGGTTTGGCTTCCTGAATTGCTGTCCTCTCATTTCCTGCTTTATGCCAGTCACATTCCCCACTGAAGGCATCTTTGGTATGACAGGATGAGAGTCCCAAGCATTTCTGGTGCAAAACACATCAGTGCAGGCAGAGCACTCATCTCCCATGCTGGATGAGTCCAGTAAAGGACATTCAATATAGACTAAACAGCTGGCTTAGACAATACACAGAGACACACAGAGACACACACAGAAATCTAGCCCTCTAGTCACCTAGAGTTAATTGAGAAGAGTCAAGACACCCAAAGAGAGGCTGTCTACACTGTCCAGGGTCATTGCACAGGCATTGGACTTGACAGGGTCATCTTCTGCATGTCCTGTGTCCGAGAGTTCAATGTGGCTGAGGGAAGAATAGTCTGTGCTTGGTGAGAGCAGGAGATTCGGCCGATGAGAGCAACGTGCCCAACTTGAGCCCATTCACCCACACAAAAGCCCTTTCCCTGCTCTCTGTCTATCCCTGAGTACCGTGGACGTGGATATGGGCATTAGCCATGGGATGGAGGTGCGTGTAGGCTGTGGTGGGACAGCCTGTGGGTTCACTTGCCGCCACATGATGGAGCAGGCCTGGCACACATTGAGCAGTTAGGCAGGCCCTGCTGTGAGCTTGTGCTAACTGGGGAGTTCAGAGGCCACCATTGGTCAAGTGCAGGATCAGTGTCTCCACAAAGATGATTTGTCCCATTTACCATGCACTTCTGCTTTGGGATGGGATAAGTCCTGTGTGTGAGCTGATGTCTCTTCACTGACTATGGGGGGATTCTGCAAGGTCTGTTGGAGCAGGTCCAGAGGAGGGCCACGAAAATGATCAGAGGGTTGGAACATGTCTCCTATGAAGAAAGGCTGAGAGAGGTGGGGTTGTTCAGCCTGAAGAGGAGAAGGCTTTGGGGAGACTTCTTGCAGCCTTTCAGTACTTAAAGGTGGTTTCTGAGAAGGACGGAGAAAGACATTTACCAGGGCCTCTAGTAACAGGAGAAAAGGCAATGACTTTAAACTGAAAGAGAGTAGATTCAGAGTGGACATCAGGAAGAAATTTTTCCAATGAGGGTGGTGAGACAGTGGAAGAGGTTGCCCAGGGAATTTGTAGATGCCCCATCCTTGGAAGTGGTCAAGATCATGTTGGACAGGGCTCTGAACAAACTGATCTGGTGAGAGATGTGCCTGCCTATGGCAGGGAGGTTGGACTAGATGGTCTTTCAAGGTCCTTTCCAACCCAAACCATTCTATGATTCTATAATTCTATGAATGATACTGGTAAAAAAGATGGCTCTGTGAGGTCCTTCCCTCCAGGGCAGTGAGTTTGGGCTGAAAGAGTTTCTACACGAATGTGTCTTTAGAATCTGAGTTGATCCCACAGGGCTGGAACGACATATCCCTTGACAGAATCTAGATCCATTTCAATCACAACCCCTTAATTACCTATATTTACTAAGAGTGAGATGCAAAGCAAGGCAGAGAAATCAGAAGAGAATCCCTCTCCCTTGAGAGCTCATTTGGGCAGCGTGCACGGCATAGGCAGGGTGGAGCAGCACTCAGCAGCTTTGGCTTCTTTCCCCAGAGGACCCTCTTGGAAGAGTGAGGACTCCTGCTGAGGGGTGTAATGTGTTTGGCAAGATGAGGCAAGAGTGTCTTTGCAAAAAGCTACTAAACTAGGAAGGAGGACTTTGAAATAGGTATGGAGGGGGAGGTCTGCCATAGACTGAAGAGCAGGCATGTCACAAGAGGCAGAAGAGGTACGCATGCGGGACAGCATGTCAGGAGAGGCTCTCACAGCCCCTCTGTGGTGCAGGTGGCGGTGAACCCTTGAGCCCTTGAGCCCCTGAGCTTGGAGACAGCTCTGGTAAGCTGGTCCATCTCCTGAGTCAAGGCCCTTCTGCTGATGCCCCAGGCTGCAGGAGGCACTGTGCAGCGTTCTTCTTGCTGGGGAGTCCTTGCTGGAG
>NW_009632977.1:68906-70157 GCF_000690535.1 Cariama cristata | reverse complement strand
CTGATTCCATCACACTGCCCATTAATTTCTCTTTCTGTTTCTCTTGCAGCTCAACTCCAACCTCATCTCTGGACCCATATTCCCCCTGCAATAACAACTGTGAATGCCAAACTGATTCCTTCACTCCAGTCTGTGGGGCAGATGGGGTCACGTACTTATCTGCCTGCTTTGCTGGCTGCAGCAGCACGGTGAGTGGGCTTTCCTTGGGACCTCTCACCTGAAGGAACAATTCTGTGAGCACCAGTGAGTGCGGCTAGTGTGTATCTGGTAGAGTAGCTCATTTGCAGCCAGCAGTGGTTACACCCCCAAAAGCTAACCTTATACCTCAGATGGGCCTGAGCCACTGTCATTCTTCACTCTGTTGCATAAATGCCCGCTGACTCCAGCAGCAGTCTGCCAGGGTCACTCGCAGAGTGGGATGGGATTTCCCATGCTCCTCCTCTTCCTCCTCTGGTCTTTCTCCTCAGCCTGGAAGCAAGGAACATGAGAGGAGATCTCCACGGTTTTCCACTGGCAGAACCCAGATCCTCTGCAAGACCTCGCTAGCACAGGCTGTGGGACAAGCTTCTCTTTTCTCCTGCAGCAACTCATCTCCCCGCTTCTCCACCTGCCCGTGGTTGCCCTGCCCAATTCTTTTATTCTTTTTCCTCTTGCTCTTTTCCTGAATCTGGTTCCTAGACACATGTGACCAGATCCTGGTTTTATTCATCTTTCCCTGCTTTGCTCTGAGGCAGCAGCAAGAGCAGTTGTCAAGGGAGCAGAGACTCCATCCTAAGACATTCTGCATTTTTGAGTTCTCCATATCTAAGAGTTTATTTCCTTTAGAAAACTCTTAAAGACCAAACCATCTCTGTGTAAAGAAGATGTGGGGAATTTTTAACAAGATCTTAAAAGCCTGCTTTTGCATTTTTTGCCCTGCTTTGCTCTGAGGCAGCAGCAAGAGCAGTTGTCAAGGGAGCAGAGACTCCATCCTAAGACATTCTGCATTTTTGAGTTCTCCATATCTAAGAGTTTATTTCCTTTAGAAAACTCTTAAAGACCAAACCATCTCTGTGTAAAGAAGATGTGGGGAATTTTTAACAAGATCTTAAAAGCCTGCTTTTGCATTTTTTGCTGCTGAAATGCTAATGTCTTCTGGGTTATGCTGAAAATGAGTGCCTGCTGCTCCCATGGGTGGGGACTGGTGGGGTTCCTGCGGTCCTTGCTCCCTGCCTGGGGCCATGCCAGGCATGGTGACAGCTGGCACACTGC
>NW_009632977.1:57562-68893 GCF_000690535.1 Cariama cristata | reverse complement strand
CAGCCTGGTCACAGTGACCGTTTGTGGCTGCAGGGACATCAGGGCTCACCACGTGCAATTATTCCTCAATGGCTTCATCCTTCCTTTTTGAGGAGACATCAAACCTTCCTTCCTGCCCTAAAGAGACAAACTGCCTGTGAGTACTGGTGAGCGGCGTGCAAGCTCGCTGCTAGCAAGTGCAACCTCACAGTCCAGGTGACCTGGGGGCTCGTCCTGCTTAAGCCTCTTCTCTCCTCAATTCCCATTACAGCCTCGGAGATGTAGGCATCCCTTTGAAATACCACAGTCTCAAGGTGCTTTCAGCAACCCCACAAGGGACTCCACAAGCATGTGGCACATACAAAGGTGTTACCTCATGTCCTCTTCTTCCTCCTCCTCCCAACAAGAGACAAGTCAACACCTGGGGTGGCAACATGATCACTTTAACAAGAAGCCAGCTTGTACCGGGGGCACAGAATAGTGTCTTTTGCCAGTTCACTGAGCCCTTACCAAGAATACAGCTGTTGTGGTCTGTGGCTGGAGTGCGGGAGCGACCTCCTCACTGTGTGGTTCAGGGCAAAGCTCTGGCTCCTCTGGAAGGAGCACAATAATAAAAATTCAGCTCTGCCCTTTCAGTCTGCAGCTGCCTAACCTCACGGTCTGCAAGAGCAAACCTCTGAGCAAAAGCCTCGCTCTCCCTTGCCCTCCCTCTTACTCATTCTTTCTTATTTTGCCTTTTCGTCATCATCTTGGCGTTCTTTTCATCGCTTTGCTTTGTGGGTTTTTTTGCAGTAATGTTTTGAACACAAATCAGTGAAGCAATAGCATCCTGTGGAAAGGGCATTATCAGGAATTATGGACCAGTTTGATCATGCAATGGCCCTGAGGCAAAGCCAAATTGCCAAACCAGGTTTTAAACCCATAATCCAGGTAATGACCTGTCTAGAGGGTCCTGTGAATGTTATATGCTTGTGATGAGCCAAGGGTTGCTTTTTACTGAGACATAAAATTCTCTGAATGCTTTATTTAACTTTACTACGTTGGACATTTCTGACTGCCTCTCTCTGCTTTTCCTCTGTGAACAATTTCTAAGAGCAATGTGTAGCTCAGCTAGTTTTTTCTTTTTCATTTCTTCTCTCTTACTGAGCTGGTTGCAGAGGTGCACCTTTCCAAAAAAGCCATAGGAGTATCAGTGCTGGTAGGCAGAGCTCTGGTACCCTCAGGAATTTCTCTTTCAAGCCATTCCTGAGAGTGACCCTTGCATACAAAGCCTTTGACCATGCATCTTGTTTGTTTGATGCCATTGCTTCTCTCACCCTTTTGGCTGGGGACACGTGAATTCCAGCCTGGCATTACCGTGCTGGCATCTCACAGCTTTGCACTGAAGTACCAGCCTGTCCCTTCCCTGTCAGAGCCAGGGTTTAAAAAAACGAGTAATTAAAAACATGAGTAATTTGCACAGATAATTACCCTAAACTCAGGATACTGTTAAAGGTGCAAACTCTGCATCTGTGCAGCTTCGTATGCACACAGAATATCTGGGTGTGCAAGCTGCTGGGCAGTGGAAGGCTGTGATAATGTGTCGGTTGAATGCGGTGGGGTTGCAGACAAGGAAATCTATAGCAATTTGGCACAAGTAGTGAAAAGTTGCCTCTCCACAGGACAAAGGTAAAACTCCATCTTTGATGTTTCCTTGTTTGATGTCTGTGAGTTGTGTAGTCTATCAGTAATAAAAGATCAAAGATCTACCAGATAAGGATGAGGTTCAGTGGTAAGCAAGCAGATGTAGTTGGTACAAACTACTCACACTGCTTTGGGCTAGCACCTTGGTGCAAAATGGTCGAAAAAGCAGATTGAGGGGCAAATTTTCAGGCAATGGAGGTGGGGACCTGCCTCGTGGTTTGTAAAAATCACATGAATGGGAGGAGAATCTGCCCCCCACCATTGCCAGAACCAGGTACTTTCTCTCCATTGATGAGAGCCCATGGGAAATAAGCAGCCATTTCTGCGTGTTTGCTGTGATGGGAGTTTTGTCCCAGGATATTTCAGTGCACGTACCTACTTCCCTGGACTTAGATGGGTTTTAATCCACAGGGCTGTGTCCAGGCTGGCTGCTAGCAATGTACTGCAGTAAGAGCCAGGAACTACAAATTCCTTTTGTCTATCCACAAACACTGCAGTGGTGCTAATTGTCACCATCTCAAAGCCTTCAGGTGGCAGCTTCTAACTCACAGCACAGGAATTTGTTATGTTAATTATTGCTTGCCAGCCGGAAAGACACCTGCATGTCTACTCCAGCTTTCCTGGAGTTCTGCACTGCGGTCTCTCTTGCCCTCTGTGCACTTACTTGGAAGAAAATCATTTGACTTCTATGCAGAAGAAAGAGATTGGTGTCAGAAAGGCTGGAGTAGTTTCCCTGCGGATCCTTATCTTTGGAGGCAGTGAACCAGAAAGTGTGCTTTTGTATGGTCCTAAGAGGACCCCAGCAGAAAAGCAGAAGAATTTCTGCTTGAACATGGTAGAGGGGAAGGGGAGGAGAGTTAGCTATTTTTCAGTATGTTTTGGTTTATGGCGTTACTCCTCTTACAAACATGTGACCCACAAACCCAGCGGGCTGATGAAGACAAGCCATGAATCATTTATGATCATTTCATTCTGTATTCGTTAAGGGATTTCTTGGTAGTATTGTGTGCCTTAATTGCGCTGACATCCCCCACTCAGAAATTCAGGAGGGCGAGTTGGAAAATAAGAAAAAGAAACACACATCCTAAATCTGTGACTGGCAAACAAAGCTTCTTTTCACATTCTGCACTTGCTGGAGAGATCAAAGAAAAATGCAGTCATTTCACCCTCCTTCTGATCACGTATTGATAAAGTTTGTCTTGCCTGACTTCAGCTTTTAGCTCAAGACAAATCCCTCTGAACCAGATGTCGTTTATTAGCCCTGTAGTGCACTTGAGTCCAGCAGTGTCTGTGCTGCCAATCTGTGATAGGTCATCTCTTGGTGAGCCACAGCACCCATCGTGGGTGGCTCCTTCCCGGGATTCAGGGTGCTGGAAGCAGGTACCAAACCCACAGCCAAGAACAGGGCAGCAGATTTACCTGCTTTTAATGTACTTGAGTTTAATTGCAACAGCCAAGAGGAAGGAGGTAAATAAGAAAGTAATTAGAACCATAATTTGAGGATCTTCCTTCTCACTGGGACACAGATCGTTTCTTTATTCTCCTCCAAAGGGGTATAACTTGGTAATAATTTTGTCGCAGTGACATTTATGGGAGAAGCTTGAAAGGAGCAGAAGAAAAGAAACAAGCCAAGGGACAGCTTTCCCTTGCTGGTACCATGCATCAGTGCTGATGCACTTCTGAAATTCTTTTCAAACCCCTCTCAAATAAACACTTAGGAGTTAATTAATTGACCATTAGATGATTCAGAGTTGCTCTTGGCAAGCCCTCGTTACAGAGGGCAGGTGGTGGGGACCACAGCTCTCCCTTCTCCTGAACCCCTGTGCTCCTCTGCAGAACCTCAGTGGCTGTTCGTGCCTCACCTCGGTCCCTGTCGAAAATGCCACCGTTGTTCCCGGCAAATGCCCCAGTCCTGGCTGTGAAGAGGCCTTCTTGATATTCCTCTGCGTGATGTGTGTCTGCAGCATGATCGGGGCTATGGCACAGACGCCGTCGGTCATCATACTCATCAGGTAGGACCACTGCCGGGAGGAACCAATGAGCTTGGTGGGGCTGCTTTTGGGGTGGGAGCAAGGCTGGAGAGACTATGGGGTATCACTGGGAGCTGTGGGGAGCCAAGGATCCTGCACAACTCCTGGCCTCTGCCTTTTAGGCTGCACTGCCCATCCCCAGATCCATGACTTTGGACTGAACCTCCGCTCAAGCCATCAGAAAATCTTCCTTTGAGTAAGCACTCCCTGGTGGAGGCACCTTGAAAGAGCTGCCCATATTTTCAGAAGATTTTGAACCTCCTCAGTAAATGAGGAGCTATGGGCACAGGCTTTCTCGTACATTATTGAATTTACGTGCAGGCAGGAGTTTTGGGATGTGAAAACTCAAGCAGTCCTGCCTGAATTTCCACCCCATTGTTTCAAGTGTTAATTAAATGATTTTCTCTCTAAGCCACTATTTTGCTTGGTAGCACCTGGTTCATGCATGGCGTGGCCCCGCCGAGTTTAGTGCCTACAGTACTGACCCGCTAGAGGAAATACGGGAATTGTTTGAGTTCAGCTTTGGTAAAATGGGAGTGAGGAGGGACTGGGATCACAAACAGATAAGATCCCTGCAGGGATTCTGCAAAGAAAGGTGGCAAGCTTGTTCTTACCAAGGCTGGGATTAGCATGGAAAGGGAAATACAGATGTGCAGTTTCCAGTCCAGGTAGTAAAGACGTTACAACTGCATTGGGAAAGGGGCAAAATTGCAGCCCCATGTTCTCAGCACGTAGTGGCTTAATAAGATACCTTTAGAAATGGCCTGGAGATCATAGAAACCATGGAAAAATGAAAGGCTGCAGCAAAGGCTAGCTTTGGTCAATACCCCCCTGGCTAGAGTTTAACTTCTCTCACCCTGGACCAAGTCCAAGAACAGAAGGAACTTGAAAGTCTGAAGGACATCTCTGAGTTGAACCAATATGAATAGGTGGGCAAAAGTAGCTTATTCAAATAACTGACCTTGTGTTATTTCCAGACACATGGAACACTTCACCTTATGATATACATACATATCTAAGCCCACATTTATCCAGAATTACTTATCTGTCCGAGCTGTCACTTACTGAGAATAATAACCAGAGGCATAAATAGCAGATCCATTCTGCTGCCTGGAAAATTCCAATAAAATTCAATCAATAAGGTCTGTATTAGAAACACACTCTTGAGTGGATCTTGGACAGAACAGCTCTGTGAGGGCATGTCTCCCTGCAGGATACAAAATGAGATATTCCGCCTACTGGTTCGTTTCTCTCTTTGCATCTACAGTAGCTAAAGGGAAATCAAATTTCTCATGATAAATATTGTGGCAAAAGTAATTTGAAGTTTGAAGAGTTCTTTGTTCAAGGGAGCTGCCAGCACCTGTAGGATCCTGAATGGAGACGTCTTAGTGTCACCTTCAAATGAGATAAGCCAGCCAGGAAGAAGAATACAAGGAAATAAGAAAAGCGAAGGGAATATTAAAAATACTCAGCTCACAACTGTAGGAAGTAAACAATTCACACATCCAAATTAGTAACTTCACTCCCCTCAGAATCACTGATAGCTACTAAAACGTACAGGGAAGAGCTCTTCGCCGTATACCACCTCATACTCTTTTGCAACTGCCGTCTTGGATTGCTGAAAGAAAATTTTGGTGTGTGAGTGTGTCCCTGGTGTCCATGGCAGTGACAAGTGGCGTCGGCAGCTCCTATGGTTAATTTAAAAATGAACTTTAGCATCTACAAATTAGATGTCTTGTCTAGGCAAGTCATTTGTTCACTGCTAAACAATGAGAAAAGGAGATGTCTCCAGGTGGGAACTTTTACTCTGCCCTAAGGTATGGGGATTGACTTTGCTCTTAAATACAAAAAAGTGGAGGGAAGGACACCACCAGTGATTAAAAACCTACTGTGAATATTTCACATGATAATCTATTTTTTCCATAAAATGAACTTTAATAGTCCTTCTGTTTCCTTCGTTTCCCATCCAACGGTAGAATCCTATTTGAGCCAAGCCATTAACCACTGGAACATTTTTCCAGGGGTAGATACTTCCTGGCATAAACGCTTTATATTGAGCCTGGGGGTCTGCCTGAAAACTTCGCTGAAATTCATCCAGAGGTCACAGGCTTCATGCAGGAATCACGATATGGCGTTACATGGCCTGTGTAATGTGTTGAGATGAGGGCAAGTGATCAGAATGATCTTCTCTTGACTTAAAACCTGTTCTAGCTGTTTTATTGGTATTGTCTGATGCCCCTCCAATGTATTTATACAGAGGGCCACCACTGCCACCACGGATGCCACTAGCAGTGCTGCCTGCAGACCTCTGTAAGGAGCTAATGGAAGAGGCAGCTTAGGCCTTTAAAGTTCCCCTGTGTGGTGAATCTATTCATATGGGGATTGCTGTCCTGCTTTCCCAGCCTTTATATACTGTGGGAAATAAAATGCTATTATAAGACTTAAGACCAAATTAATGATTTCTGAAATTCCAAAGGCTTTGCTGAGCCTACCCCAAGAGGATGACTTTAGCCAGTAGCATCCTTGAGCTAAGCAAATTAGAAAGCCATGAATTATTTTTTAAAGCACCTTTGAACATTAAAGTGATACAGTGGGTTGTGTTCATAGCAAAAGGCAGTGCAACTGTTGTCTTCCCAGCATAAAAAGAAAGTACATGCTAAACTCACGCCCATGAAAACTAGTCTTCTTGAGCACTTCCTCACTGGGAGGCTTGATTTAACAGGCTGACTGAACCTTGTAGTCCGTCATCCTCTCTTCCCTCTCTTGTTCCCAGTCATCTGGGAAGTTTCAGAAGAAAAAGTTTTCTCTCCCTCCAGTTCTCAACCTCTGGAGCCTTGAAAGCATGATGGGAAGCTTGTAAATTGCAATTTACTGGGATGGGAATTTCATTTTTCCTCATCCTACGACAAGATTAGCTGTTGTTATTAATGACTTAGCTAAATTCCTGAACCTATCACCAATGCAATTACTTTTGGGGCTGTAGGCAGTTCAGGCGAAGGGAGAAGAAAAACCCCATTAATGACTTTTTGAAGAGGTGGTGGTGGCATCCTAGCTGACAGCACAGAATGGCCATGGGGTGTGTTAATCAAAGCAGAACAACAAGAATCGATTTCACTCTCTTCCCTCCATCCTTCCCTCCCTCCCTACAGAACCGTGAGCCCCGAACTCAAGTCTTATGCTCTGGGGGTGCTTTTCCTGCTTCTCCGTTTGCTAGGTAGGTACAAAAATTTCATGTCTTTCTCTCCCATCCTTTCCTCCCCCACAAAAAACTGTTTTTAACATGCAAAAGTTGGCTTCTACACCATTCAGTGCTGTGGTTGTCATGAGTGGGGTCTGGCACAACAGGGTCCAAGCCCTCTCTGTGAAGGATGTCACATGAAGGCTTCTGAAGGCACTTTTCCTGCCATTTGAATTGCGCTAATGGAAGAAAATGCGGTGTTGCAAGAGAAATGACCATTTCTGCCATGGTCCCACGCAACCAGTTGCTATTCTATAGCTGTTATTACCATGTCGGCAGCTTGCAGAATTACTGCTGTATTGCATATTACTGAAGTAGAGGCATACGTATTTTCATCCTCCTTTGAAGGACAGGTTCTGTGTTACATGGTGTGTTTTTCTGTTCTTTCGGGTCTCTCGGAAAGGAAAACAGTAAAATGAGACAGGCTGAGTCCTTGTATCCTCCTGTGGGTTAATATCCTATTAAAATGCATATGGCTGTTCCTCTGGACCAGTATGTGCTTCTTGTATATGAATTAAAAGGAATACACTAGGCTGTTGTTAGCCTGCTGCTTTTTTTCTGGGTGGCGGTTTTTTCCCCCTTTTGAAGAGATGGCTCCTGTTTTAAAGCTCCTGTATTTTAGCTCATTAATCTCAATGATTCAGGGCAAACTCCTCTGATCCATCGTTGTATGGGTCCATCTCATGCATGGGGTTTCTGCATGTTGTGGGGGTGGAATTTACTTTTTTTTTAGCAGGGCACAGGCAGTACTTTCCCATCTCAAAGGAATGAGCTGGAGAGTAAAGTGCTCTCTTAGTGTACAGCAAGACACTAAGAAGTACAGGACCAAAAATCCAATGGTACCATATATTGCTTTGCATAAGAGACCTCATCTATTTACTTATTTTTTGTAACACCTTATTCCCCATTAGCTGAAAGGGAAATGGTGGTCCCAGACCAGTTTACGATAAAGCCAGTTAGATTTTTCTTGCTTTTGGTGAAGTAACTGCAGTCATACAGAAAGCTCCATCAAGTAATCTTATCCAGAGCTCAGATAACTCAAAGGGAAGCTTCTGGGTTGACTTGGGTCAGCTCTGGTTCAAGCCTTGCAAAGACAGCATTTTCTTTAGCTGTCAGTGCTGCTTTCGGGTTTTGGCCTGTCTTCAGCCCTCGCTGGCTGAATGTGGAGTGTCAGCAGACAAGTGTGCAAGGAGGATGGCTGTCGACTGTTGTTTCCAAAGGAAAAAGTACTTAAGGGGGGGGATTGTCTCTCTTTTCTATTTTCCTTTCAAAAGAGAAAAGCCTCCTGAGATAGCACCATCTTGAATGTCTTTAAAACCAGGCTCAGACATGTATGCTTAAGTTGAATAGATCTTTTTTTTCTTCCAATAAAGAAAAATTTAAGTAAGAATTTAAACTCAAATCTTTATATGTTGCTCTATCACTAAGGAATTCACATGAAATAAGACAATACATTCTGAGGCATATCAGCAATGTAGCTAGAACCCAAAGAAAATGAAGAGAAAGGTACTTTTCAATATGAGCAAGGATATCCAAATCTTGCCCTTAACAACCTGAGGTTTGAGAATAGCTTTACTGATTTATTTTTAAAGCTTTTCAGTTCACCTTTAAGCTTTGACTTAAGAAGACAGTGGTAATAGCTGCTTCTTGAACGAAAGGAGAGTATTAAATATAGGAGGTATGAGACCCAGAGGTGCAATCGTAGCTAATAGATTTCAGTAAGACAGAAGCAGATTTTTTATACAGCCCTACAGTTTCTCCAATGAAATATATATATATATATCAGAAATTTTTGCAACACTTTGTGGTAAGAGGTAAAACATGATTGAATCTCTTTAATATTCACTGTAATAACATGAAACACAACTGAATTCTCCTGGTATCCTCCTGGATGTATTATCTTATTCCATAGGAATTCTACTGTGAGAGGGCAGCGTAGCAGTGTCTTCATATAAAAGCGTTACTGCAGTTTCTGAGAGAAGAGAGTAAAGCAATGCCATTGGAGCCAAAGGTTTGGAATGGAAATGTCTGGAATGGCAAAGAAATTTAGACTTGTGAGATCCTGGATGCATCCTTTCTGGATGGTGTTCACTGTGCATCCTGACAAAGCCTCCACTTACCAGGGCACTTCCTTGTGCTTTTCCTACAAGCCCATGTTGTTTGCCTCCTTCTTCCAACATGACAAAAACACAGTGTTCCTCTCTCAGAAGGATTTTCCAATCTGCAGTGCAACTCCTCAACTCCCTTGTCTTAGAGGGTCTAGGCACCAAGTTGCTCCTGGGACTCTCTTGTCCTTTCCTCTGGTAAAAATGACCTGAAACACTCACTGGCTCCTAAAAGTTTTTCATGTATTTTTCTTTAAGGTTTCCACATCCCTGCCTGCAATCACATAGGTGTAGCTTTGGAGTTCAATGAAAACAGGTCCTTCCTCAGCTCTTATGAGGAGCAATTTCCAGGCCAAATTACCTTGAAAACCTGGAAAGCCAGCTGAAGCCAGCAGATAGGATGATAGCTCTCTCTGAAGTTCAGCTTGTACGTCTCCAAAGCGTCGTATCAACATCTCTCCGCATGTTAACAAGGAGGGGCTCAAACCTCAAAATTATGATTCAAATCCAGCTTTCTCTTAGTCCAGAAAGCATGCGGCTCCTGCCTCCTCAGTCACTGCCACTTAGGTGGCATCCAGCACCAGTGCAGCACTGGGCACACAAACTGCATTCAGCACCACAGTCTCTTTGCTTGTCTCTGGCAGAAGCCTGGCTGAATTTTTAAATTCCAAGTTGAGTGTGTGGTTGTCCACAGGTTTCAACAAAAAAAAAAAGCATCTTTTAACTTAGAAGCAGAACCAGCACAGTTTGGAATTTCCAGTCATTGAAATGATGAACAGAGAGCTGGCACTGACATTTTTTCCAGAACATAACCAGGCTTTTAGATGTGATGACTGGAACTGGTGTTTCTAACAAAAAAGATTGTCTTGCTTTTCTATCATCTGTTTTTATTTACTGCATTTGTGCTATTAATGACTGGTTAAAATGAGTACTAAAAGCCCATATAGCCTTTCTTAACTCCTGCATTTATTAACATATAAGGAAGATCAAACAAAATTTGCAGAGCTCTAGTCATCAACAAAATAAAATAAAGAGATCTCAGTTACCACAGGGAACAGTGAAGACAACCAATTTATTTGTAGTCTTAGGATACATGCCATGAATGTCACTGTCTTGTTCATGACAAGCTAAAGGAAGGTATCTTTTTTAAGCCTGGAAATCCAGGTTAATGGTGAAACTAGATGCAAGATTAAACACTTTCCCGTCTAGAAACTGCAGTCCTTGTGTCTGTCTGTCTATGCATGTACTTAGAGTCTCAGGCATCACAGCACCTACGGATGCAGTGATACTGCCGAGGGTATGTTGTGCCTACCTGCTGTTGGATTTCAGTAGGGGTGAAACTAGATGCAAGATTAAACACTTTACCGTCTGGAAACTGCAGTCCTTGTGTCTGTCTGTCTCTCTATGCATGTACTTATGATACCATGCTCTGCTTTGCTTGCTGTCTTAACCCACAGCAGTGATTTTATCAATCAGAATTTTTTTCAGGGTTTATCTGCTTCCAGCCTCCCCGATACCATGCTCTGCTTTGCTTGCTGTCTTTACCCACAGCAGTGATTTTATCAATCAGGGTTTCTTTCAGGGTTTATCTGCTTCCAGCCTCCCTCCTGTAAATACAGCAGAAGGAAGATAAATGGTTTACATTATGTAGAACATCCACATTTTCTTCTGAGTGCTGCACGCTCGGTGTCTGTGTGCTGGCTGGGGAGTGCAAAGCTGGAATGTGGATGTCCTAACCACCGTTGGGGTAATGTGAAATGGGAGACCTCTACCGTGTCCCTGTAGGATTGCTAAAAGTAGAGAAGAAAAACATTGCCTTTATTAGTTAAATGAGATTGGAGTGATTACTTTGCTTTAAGATTGCAGCTCTGTTGCAAACTATGATTGAGAAACACTCATCAGTAGTTAGCTGCAATGGCTGTGGGAGAATCCTGCTGTGGTATTTCGTTTAATGATGCCCTGAAATTTTCCATTCTTTTCAGATTTAATCTTTGGCACCTATTAGAGGCCGTTGTTTCTTTTCCTTAGACCCAGAGAAAACCTTCTTCTGTGTCAGGGAAAGGTCCAAAACTAGATCTCGGTGCCCCAGCTGCTTTCAGGCTCTGAACTGGAGTGCTATGACATCCTTCAGGTGAACACTCCAGAGTACAGAATTACCAGTATCTAAACAGAGAGCAAGCTGCAAGGCTCTCCGCCTCCGCTTTCACTTGCTCCTCCACTCAGTCTCATTAGGCAAACGAGAAGTTTAATAAAAGCCACTTAAACTTGAGTAAAATCCTTCCCGCATGTTGATATC
>NW_009632977.1:12931-57531 GCF_000690535.1 Cariama cristata | reverse complement strand
CAGGAATCTCTTCAGTAGACGTTGAGTCCAAGCTAAAAACTCATCCATGGGTGTTGTTTAGGTTGATTTAGAACTTAAAAAATTAGAATCACAGGCTGCAGCTGGGACCATTAACCTTGATAAAGTATGCTCTCTTTCCGTTCTCTACGATCATGTCCTCTCTTTATCATAAGGATCATAAAAGCATGATTTGTCTCTCTTATTTTGACAGGTTTTATCCCACCTCCGCTGATCTTTGGGGCTGGAATTGACTCCACCTGTCTGTTTTGGAGCACGTTCTGTGGCGAGCAAGGAGCCTGCGCGTTGTACGACAACGTGGTCTATAGATACCTGTATGTTAGTATCGCTATAGCCCTGAAGTCTTTTGCATTCATCTTATATACAACCACCTGGCAGTGCTTGAGGAAAAACTATAAAAGATACATCAAGAACCACGAAGGTGGTCTCAGCACTAGTGAGTTTTTTGCCTCTACTCTCACCCTAGACAATCTGGGGCGGGACTCAATGCCCCAAAATCAATCACATAGGACAAAATTTATCTATAACCTTGAAGATCATGAGTGGTGTGAAAATATGGAGTCTGTTTTATAGTGACTGTGGAGGGGTGAACTATGTTAATAATACAAGGGTCCTTTTTAATAAAAACAAGAAGAGAGCACGAATGAAGAAACAGAACTGCAAAACAATGGCAACGCAGGAAACTTTTGTCTTTTTCTCAAAGTTAGACCCAGCCACGATTCTTGAGAACAGCATCTTTTATTGGGATCACTTGCGACATCCTGCAGGGTGATGGAGAAAGCAGGGAGCCGCTGTGGCTGGGTACCAGCCCCTTTGATGACAGTACAAGCTTCCAAGAAGGGCATCTGCAGAGGTTCATCAGAGAGCTCGGCAAACGGACAGGCTTGGGCATGAGGCATAGAGAAAGCAAGGTGATAACGGCAGTGCCGGAACAGGCATTGGGAACAGGGTCCCAGGGATGTGTTGAGCCCCACAGCATGGGCTGAAGGGTTAGCTGGTCGGGGTGCTGTTCAAACCCGCTGCACTCCGTGGTAGCAAAGAGGGAGCGGTGCTGGAGTTGTTCCATCAGTCACACTCTGTCACCAGCCACGAGTCCACGATAAATACTTTGAAAGCTGCTGGAAACCTTTCAGGTGGTGAGCCATGCTGTCAGAGGTATCCGAGTCCTCCCAGCCAAGGCTTATTCGCAGATTGCAGCTTGGTGATTGTCTGTGAATAGCTGTGCTCAGATCTCTCCAACCCAGTAAAGTTCAAGACATTTGCTCACACTTGCCAAACGTGCTGTCATTTTTAAAGGAGGATGAATTCCAAATACTTGTCTGTGTAGTCCTCTAGTAAGATTTTTTTAAAAAATTATTTTCAAATCTATGTTAACCCTTAAATCGCTGACACTTTTCCATAGGGAGGATTTATTTATGCTAGTTTGGGGAAGGATCCTGTTTAATTCACCCAAACATAACGTGACTCAAGGGGTTTGTTTAATCCTCTGCGTTTTTTATCCATACGCCTTCATTCTAATATGCTACCAAGCCAATGAAGACACATAATCTGTTTTTAAAAAAGAGAACAAATGCACTGTGTCTCTATAAAAACAATTGTCAGTTGGAGAATTATAGATAATATGTTGATTTACATAATATAGTTTTTTCATATTCTATGTGACTCGGTGAATACATATATATATATGTGGAGAGGCTGTTTATGTTCTCTCCAGTTTTTAAAGAGATATATATAATTTGCAATCTAGAAATTGTGTGGTGGATGTTTTCTTTAAAGTAAGTGTGCGTGTGTGTGTGTGTGTGTGTGTAAAAGATGAAAGGAATACTGACCTTAATCCTGCAACCCTCACAATTGCTTTTTTTTTTCACCTGAGAAATTCGACTGACTTCGGTGGAAGCCATGTGAGGAAGGTGAAATAATCTCCCCTCCTGGAGGCCATGTTTTGCCCTTAGATGTGCAAATAGTGTTCTTATGGAAGGCTGGGTTATGGGAGCAGAGGCTGGCCAGCATTGGGTACCTCTGAAATTTTCATTCAGATCCTCAAGAGGCACCTATGCAGGAGCAGATTTGGCTTTGCTTTTGCAATGGAGTCTTACCTAAGCCTGCAAAAATCATGGGGAAGCTTTCATCTGACTTCAAGAAGCGTGAGGTCAGGCTTATTTTGCATGCATATTTTTCTTTTTCCAAAACATTCTTTTTTTTTGCTGGAAAGCAATACAAATTGATTGTGATGAGTTTTCCCCGGGAACCAGACCCATTTCCAATGGACTAAATGTCAGAAGGGTTTTAAGGGTTAGCATCATAATCAAAAAGCTCCTTTTTTTTGTTTGTATTTTGAAGCTGTTGTGAACTTGCAGATGTTTCGAGAAGTAACCTGGCATGTTGAACCGAATGCTGGACATCACTTCCATGCAGCTGGTGGAGGGGCTGATCTTCCCCAAGTCCTCGTCCATTGCTGGCAGTGGACACCCCAGAGTTGGCACAATTACAGAGGGTTGATAACTTACCATTCATGTTCAATACCTTTTTAGCAGACTTTACTCTTACCTAAACATTGAAACATGGGTGTGGGATATCAAACTGCTTCCACTTGACTGACTTTACATGTGTGTTTGTAGTTTATGCACAGCATTATATGTTCAGCAACAAGAAGAGAAAAAAAAAAAAAAAAAGGGTGTATCAAACAAACTCCACTGTGCCAAATACTCAACAAATATTGTAACTGCAGATATTTGATTCTTGGTTTTCAGCCATGTTAAGAATCACTTGATTAATTGAAGGAGTTTAAGGAAAAAAAGTTATTAAGCTATGCAGTGCCATTGTTATGTTGGGTGGTAAATGGTGCTTTTTAGACCATTAGATTGGTTTAGTATATCCTGTCTGCTAAAATGGAGATACTGCATCCATAAAACAATGAATTTAAAAAAGGCACAGGGTGCATAACTGCCTCATAAAATATGTATAATTGTCAAGTATAAGCCTTTGAAATCATTCCGTACAGTTCTCTTCATTCTGCAAATTTATTACTTGGACTGCTGTCTTTTCAAATGTTAGCTCATAATTTTATACTATACACACACATTCAGACTCAAACACAAATGTCACAGAATAGGACCTTTCTAAAAGCCTGATTGCCTGAAATTCTATAACCACTTTCACAGTTTTGGTTTTTTCCCATCTGAAAGTCCAAAGTGAAGGAGAATAGCATGCTGACATGATGCAAAACAAACTCCCAATGTTCAATAGCTGTGGTTTGTCAGTACAGTCAAAAGTCCCCCTTGACCAGAGTTATAGAACAGGATTCCAGGGCAGTTAATGTGTTTTTTGGTTTTTTTTTTCATTAATCTCTTCTCTTGGTATGTATGGGAGACACAGTTGAATGGGGTTACTTACATTATTTTTAAGCTGTAACTTAAAATTCCTGTGTGATTGTTGTTTTATTTCTTTTGATAATGCAACTTTTGAAAAGCTCTCTCCCCATCCCACTCTTTTTTTTTATTTTATTTTAAGGATTTATCAGATGCCTGCGTCATGAAGCGCTTTACTGTCAGTGCTTTGGTACAGATTCAAGAACAGAGCTTTAGTTTAAAGAAAACACACAGACCAAAACCTTCATCCATCCCAGCAGGCTCTTTGTTTTTTCTGGTTTCAAAACCACAAACCAGTTTTGCCTGTGACCCAATTTTTGTTACAGAACAACAAACGAAGAGTCTCAGACATCCTCCCACTTTCCAAGTCGCAGTATGGGCCTTCACCTGTCAGCACTTCGTTTCCATCCCACAACTGCCTTAACCATGCAGGAAACTTAAGAACAAGGATGGAGTTAGAAAAATGCCCATTCCTGGGAACAGGAACAGGGGCATGGTCTGAGCTGTGCAGTCCAGATTCAATGTTGGAAATTTTTTCTCCATATTCAGGGGCATTGAAATTCAGGGTTTTGTTGAGACCTCAGTCTCAGCAGAAATGTTATTTTGACGTTTCCAAGCACTGTGTTCCCTGCATGGCTGTCTGCTAAGGAGTGGGATGTTTGAAAAAATAAACTACTTGAGATTTAGCAGTCTCTATGGGATTGTCCAGTTGCCTTGCATGACTTCAGGTTGGAGTTTCCTTTCCCTTGCACAGATACCACCTTGGCGTAGCCCCAGTGGAATCAAAAGGGGACCCCGATCTAAAATTGGTGCAGATGATGCTAGAATCGATTTCCTTGCATCCTTGTTAACAAGGGGATGCATTTTCAAAACCCTCTTTTTATACATATTGAAATCATACATTTTTCTGACTCTGCCCAGCACATCTTGGATGTATAGTGGGACCGAAAAGGCCATCACTTGAATTATCTAGACAAACCTTCCATTCCTTGTGTGAGGGGCCTCACATTGCCATAGCTGCTGTGAGATGCCCTGAACTACTCAGTGCTGCTGCTGTTAATCTCAGTTGGGTTTCACCTTGCTGGGAAGGTGAAAAGGGAAAGGTGCAGAGAGGAATTAGCTTCAATTAGCTGAGTTAGCTATGCTTCAAAACGCTTCAGAATTGAACTGATGATCTGCAGACATTTGGAAAGCAATTGGAGTATTTCCAAATGGCTGAGATGCATTGACATTTTTTTTCTTGAAAAAAAAATTTAAAAATTAAGGGAGTGAATGAGATTTAGAGTCCCTCCTATCCCCATCAGTTTTATGTTCATCATATTGCTGTTGGGTGCAATGTACTTCAGGTTTACCTTTGTGTCTCAGTCAGACACCTATTTTTTCTCAGTAAACAAGGTCCTGGGAGACAGAAAGGTGACTCTGTGTTGTAACGAGCGGCTTTACTCCACAGCAAACCCAAGACAATCTGAAGGCTACCAGCATTGTGAAGCTTTAGCCCCCGAGTCAGCCATGGCTGTTGCTGCCATGTGAGAGTTTGTCACAGCTGGGTGTGTTGGGCTCAGTATTTTCTTAAGACTTGGGCAATCTTGGCGTGATGTTTGTTTTATTTTTGGCAGGTGACATGAGGAATTGTCAGTATTAAAGACATACGCAGATGCTTCACTGGACTGATGCGATAACAGCTTTGTTTCTTTATTCACGAGGGTTTCCGGACTTACTCCCACTCTGCCTTTAGACACAGCCATGCTCATCTCTCCCCCTAATTTCACATGAACTAGCTTTGCAGACAGAAGCAGGTTTGGTTTTGTTCTCTCTCTAGATCTGATTAATGCCTGCAAAGTTCACAGGCTTTCAGTGCGTAGGGCAGAGCACCCCTGAATATAAGCAATAATACTGACCTGTTCCCATTTGCATTAGGAGTTTTTGCTTTTCTTACATAAATCTGAGTTCACCTCTCCCAACGTCCCATGTTGCTGCTGTGACTTGCCTTTTTTCTTGGCAGCAACTCCAGGAGACAGGCAGCCAACATACAATTGGTGTGAACATAGGCAGCAGTTATTAAGATGGGCAATCGTGTGATGGGAGCCTTTAGCATAAGCCAGTCTCAGCTTCGGTTATCTGATGAATGAGATTGATCCAGGGAGGAAAGGGACAACCAGGTCATTGTGGCTGAGCCCCTCAGAGTCCCTGAAAGGATTATCCACCCTTCTGTGCTCCTAGATAGACCTACCTGCCCCACCTCCCTGAGACCCACAGTTTGTGGGCATTTCTTCCAAACTGACCATCAGCTTCCTTTCTCCAGCCTCAGTTCTTTCTTCCTCCCAATGGCAAAGCACAGCTCAGCTCTACCAAGTCAATACAAGGTGTTCAGGGTTATTGAGTGGCATTTAAATTTGCCTAGGATGCCAGCAGGTCTCACTTAGTATTACATATGCTCAAAGTATTACAGTTTGTTCTGCTTTTATCCACTATATCTATTACTTCTAGGCCGCAAATGATGTTTTCTATCATTCCATTGACATTTCTAGCCAATCTGAGTCTTAATACAATGGCTTCACTGAAAAATGGCCTTTCAGCAGTTCTTAGACATTAGGTACTTCTTTATTAACTAGTGATGCCAAGTAAAATCTTTGGCCATTGTCTGTTCCCTGAATCCAGTGGAGCAGAAGGAGGCTCTGTCTACTCAGAAGCAATACCGGTGCTTTCTTTGACAGAATATGAACACAGACCGCTTCTCTTTCAGCCTCAGTCTTGCCACACCTGCTCAGCTGTGAGCATCCCTCAGTCCTGAAAGGACACAGGGAGTTCAGGAGAAGCCACGTTGACAGAGGAATCCATTTAGATGGCTGCAAGAGTGGGATCGTAGGATGTATGTAGTGTATATGATGTTTTGCTTGTCAAAACTTTGCTTCAGTCTCTGTTTGATGAATGGAGTGACTCCAGGGATGGGGTCTTTGGGATACCATGAGTTTGCAATGTTTCCCTCACTTTCTTCAGGTTAAGTGCGGCAGAGCAGAGTGTCACAGCCTAGGAAGGACAAGGTTAGCAATACCCTGGCAGTTTGTAGTGCCAAGCTTGTTCTGCACAAGGTTGGTGTCTACAAATGGCAGAAAGCAATAAGAAACTTGTCAAGTCCAACTCGGGAAATAATTTATAGCAACTTCATAAATGGAATTTCCCTTTTATTTCTTCCTTGCGAATTGCTGAGAAAACCAAGAAAATGCCTCCAGTGTATTTGCAAGGTCATTTCTGCATATCATCTGTGGTCTGGAGGGGTTTGGAAAAGCTTTCTTGTAATTCGTACATGTTGGTTTGTTCTGACTGGAGATAGAAATCATGGGGGATATTTCTGCTCCCTGAGTTCCCTAGGCTGGAATTTTCTCATCAGTACAAATATTTAGTTCAGAAGTATGTGATTAGGAATTGAGTAAGAGGATCGTTGCTGAATGCCAGTGGGCAGAACGCCACTGGACATACACTGCTCCAGGACAGCCAAAGTGCTGGCTTCCAACTCACAATCCACTTTCCAGGAATATTCTCTCACAGATGCTTGAAATTCTCTGCCTCTCCCTGTGTTCCTACCAGTTAATGCATTCATTTGAGTAATTACTGAGAGCAAACACGAGAAGGGTATGAACCCAGACAAAACCAAATTGGTACTAAGGTGAAGCAGGTGGTGCAAATTTTATGTGCAATGTTTGCACAGCTCTTAGATTGGAAGCAAAAATCTGTAGGGAATCGGGGAGTTGCATATGGCCTAACATATCTTAGTTCTTCCCAATTGAATTGCCAGTTGGTAGGGCAGCAAAAGACATCTTTCCCTGCCATGTCTACCTTAGCCCTTCAAAAGCCTTTTCTTTTGCAGCATGGCATCGCACAAATACCGGTACATTTACTCCTCAACACAAACTGCATCTCAGTGTTATGTTTTTGGTGCCTCACAACTCTTAACTCTGTGAACTTGAAAGGTAGAAATGACCCCTGTTCTTCGCCCGTGATGCTTTCTGCCTGATTGGAGGATGATGATCCCTCTTGAAGACTCACAGCCATTTTCCTAAAGTCTTAACGCACAGTGGGACCAAAACTGTGCTCTGTTGATCACAGGTGGCCTCTAAGCTGTGCTCAGAGGTCTGTAGCTTGTCTACAGCCCCACATTGCCTTCGCAATGTTTTCAGTGCAAAGCATGGTGATGAGGTTATGCATAACTGTCCTTGACAAATGTTAAGGGTTGCCAGTGGTCTATGACCACTAAAGTTTGGGAGCCTCCATGTTAGCATATGAAAGCAGCTCCCATCATCTACTTTTGGGAAGAAGCCATCTCAGAGCAGAGTTCAGAGGAAAACAGCAGCTCTGGGACCGCCCATAAGGGAGCTCTTGGTTTGCTTGGGTACCACATCCGTAGGGAGGAAGGGTGGGGATGGGAGCAGGGGAAGAGCTGTGACCTTTTAAAACCCATAGTGCCTACCACTGCAAATGGAACGCTGTATTGTAATATTATTATACGTGACTACCATGTAAATAAAGTACAATAAATGTGGTGTTCGTTAGGATTTTGATACAAGTCAAATGCAGTCTGCAGAAATGTTTTTTTCCCTGCTGTATGTACTTATGTGATATTCCAGGCATGGGGACATTTGGGGTCCTGTGAGCTAGAAATGCATAAATGACACTATATGGGAAATGTTGGCAGGAAGACTATTTTAAAATTCCTTTTGCCCTGTATAGATGAGACATGAGCACCATATGAAAACCAGCCAGAGTGGAGGGAGTGAGGGCAGCTTAAATACACAGGAGGAGAGCAGGTCATGACTTGAAGCGGTGAGCAGAGTTGTGAGCAGAAGCAAGAGTGCTGCCCAGCCAGTCCCTGGCCATGGTTCATTCATGGTGGAGGGAAGGCAAAGTTTTAGTCTGGCACATTTCTCTTTGCTTGTTTTCCTGATGCAGAGGTTGATCAGGAGCATATGCCTTGCCTGTGTAACCTGGTTATTCTCCACCTTTAAGATTCCTCAGCAGCAGCTACAGCTGAGCAAACGAGAGCCTGAAATTCAAAGCAGATTGGGAAAGAAGTTCTGTTCTTAACTCAACCAGCTGGCCCCTCTGTGGCTCTGGCAAACACTGAAGGCCTTTTTCTGTTTTGGCTAGTAAGAGTATTGGGAACTTTGTTCCTTAACCCACTCCCTTCTCCATCCTCATGTTTCTCCATGGTGCAATAACAGAATTAATACATTTCAGTGAGGCAGGTCTGCCACGTGCCCTCCAAATCCTGATGCATCTCTTAACTGGGTTGTTGGTGGGAGTTTCTCCTCGCTTCAGAAGCTCAGGACTTCTCTGGCAAGTGTTTGCAGCCGGTGTGTGGATGTCATCTTCCACTGGCGTGTGGAAGGTGCTTCCACATTGATTGTTTTGTTGGAGGAACATGACCACCCCATGCAGTTTGTCACACCTATGGCTCAAAACTCCCCTGCCCCCCAGGCTCTGCACAGGGTGCACAATATTGGAGGAGTATCTACCTGCCTCCATACCAGAGCAGGTAGTGATGTTTCTCCCTCATACCGTTGCTGTTCTTCATAGTGACCTGGGCAGAGCAGCATTTGTGGGTGGTTGTATGTGAAGAAGGTTCTTCCTGCATAGGATATCTCCACAGATGGTCTCTAGCAGCATGCATGGGACCTGGATGAGCCCACGTGCTTCTGCGTCTGCCTTGGGCTGTGGGTTAGTCTTCTCCTACCATGCCCAAGGGAAAGTGGTCCTCAGAAAGATCTTTGAAGTGTGCTGGTTTGACTGCTGTTAATTTTGCAGATGTTTAGCAGCACTTCCAAAATAAACCAAAACCTGGTTTGGAAAAGGAAATGTTTCACTGTATAATTGATTTAAAAAAAAAAAAAAAAAAAAAAAGAGAGAAACCACATGCTCGATATATTTTGAGTACTGTGTTCTGTATTTTTGCAGCTTATATTTTCCAGATGAGCAGTTTAGAAATATGTGATGTGAAATACATACTGTAAGTTTGCTGTAAATTATATTAAAACCACTATTTTCATTCTTCTTCTGTCTCACTGGATGATCTCTTTGGTTCTCCCAGCTTGGCTAGCTGGGCTGGTCCTCTGTCCCTCCCAGAAAGTTTTCAGTTTCAGTAAAAGCGGTTGAGAGTTCGGGTTGGAGATTCAATGTTGAGGTTGAAAGGTTGCTAGAAATGATAGTCGGGCTGAGCGTGTTCCCGTACATATGCAGTGCCTTCGGAGGAGAGGTCCCAGTGAAGAAGTGGTTGTGAGAGAGAAGGTAAGGGAGATTTTTGGAAAGGGCAAGATGAAGTTTAATTAATGGTTGTAGAAAAGGAGAGGGAAAACGGGGACATCCTAGATGGTTGCAGAATGGGGAAACTTGAGCACCTGGAAGACAGTAAGATGAGGAGGAGCTCAGAGGGAACATGAGTTGAGCAGTTAGGAAGAATGCTGGATGTCGTCTTGATGACGAATGTGTCTGACACTCTTTGTGTGAGTTCAGCTGTGGAGGAAAGAAGAAAAAAAAAAAAAGCTTTTAGCTAAAATAACAACAGCTCAGTGAAGTGGCTGAGCCCTGCAAAGCACCCTGAGCCCCTGCAGCTGTTTTTGCTCTGAGAGCTGCAGAGGCTTCTCCCTTCATCTCCATCAAAGTGCCTGGTGCCACGGGGTCGGGCCAGCAGTGGCATATTCATGAGAATGTGATGATACCCGTTTCCACTTGTTCTAGCTGCTGCATTGGTCAGAATAAAAGTAAGCATTTATTTGACCCATCATTTTTAAATGTTTCAAATCTGTTGTATGAAAAGAATAATTTTCTCCTGAGCTTCTACAAAATGAGGCTAAATGAGGCAATTACATTCAAACTGAGTTGAATATTCAGTTATTCCTTGTTTGTTCCATTTTTTATCCTTCCCTGTTCCAATTCCCTCTTCTGGAAGGCAGAGGGCAAAACAGAGATTAAGAGTTAGAAAAAAACCCTTCCATTTCACTGCATACAACTGGAATCCAACCACTGTTGCTTTGAATTCACTTTCAAACAACAGAAGCTTTGGAGTATGGTTCAGGAGGAAGGAGGGGGGGAGGAAGGCTGGAAAAAATGTTTTGCTAAATGTTGACAGTGAAGAATCTTTTATTTCATTTTACTGCTTTCCCTCAGCATAGCTACTGCTGGTGTTGGAGCCTACACAGACTCCCTCTGAAGGAATCGCTCCTGCATGCTCCACTGGCCGTTCCTTACAGGTCCCCCACAGTGGGTGTGCACACCAGCACACATCTCACCCAGCTTTTTGGGACCTCCCTTCAGCCACCCTAGACCTTGCATTTTGTTGCTGCCTCTAACAGAACCCAGTTAATTGGCTGTTTACAGAGCTGGATTCTGTTGTGGATGCAGATTATTAACCTTTATGTCACCTAGAAGATATTACACCTGGTAAAGTTAATGTTTTGAGACCAGGAGGTTAATGTGGCAGTGCTCAGCCCTCCCTAATTAGCAGCAGGGCTGTGTGTGTGGCTGTGCTGTGAGCCTTGCTTTAATTAGAAAGGACTCACAGATGGGTCACATCAACAGCATAAGTTTATCTGCCTCCTTCAGCCCCCTCTGATACATCTCCTCCTTGCTGTCCATGGATCTTGGGTAAGTCTTGCTGCTATGGTGCTGGTCCTAGGGAGGGTGTGATCCTGGTAGCCTTCCCAAGGCCAGCCTGCTTGTGGTATTCTGTGTCAGGGGAAGTTCAGGCTAGAAATGAGGAGGCATTTCTTCACAGAAGGGGTTGTTAGGCATTGGACTGAGCTGCCCAGGGACGTGGTGGAGTCACCATCCCTGGAGGTCTTTAAGAAAAGACTGGACATGGCACTTAGTGCTATGGTCTAGTTGACATGGTGGTGTTAGGGCAAAGGTTGGACTCGATGATCCCAGAGCTCTCTTCCGACCAAACTGATCCTGTGATTCTGAGCCTGGGCTCGGTTTAAGGCAGTGATTGGTGATGAAGTCTGGGGAAGCTCCAAGCTGAAAAAGTTGTTGTGTATCCAGGAATGTGCTTAGCAGAAGGTTTTAGCTCTGCACCAAGTTTGCTCAGCTCCTGCAGCCTCAGGTGATCTTTATGGTGCCTCTGAGCTGGTTGAATGGCATGAAGTAGCTGTTAGAGCTTGAAAGAATTTGTTTTGGTTTTGTATTCTGGTGTTCCTGTGCTTGCAACCAGAGCATGCCCTAGGATGTGTGCTTACTGGAGTAAGGATCAGGCAAAGAGGAATCTGGTGATCAGGAGCGGAGAATATTGGAAGGATAAAACATGTCATTAGAATTGTGAACTTTACAACAAACCTTTTTTGAAGATCCCTGCTGGGCCAGTCAGCGATGACAGACAGATCCCAAGTTGTTCATGGCAGGGCAAAATTAATTATTCATCTCTTCTCTCTGGTTTCCCATCACTCCTCTGGCAAACATGGGCCAGGCGGGAGCATGGGTTTGTGCCTTGCAAGACGAGGAACTGTCTGTCTTCAGAGTTGTTTGCAGCTGTCCCTGACCAGCCCTAGACCATACTGTCTCCTCACTGCAAATCCATAGAGGTCTTCTTACCAGGAGAAAGAGGTTGCTCTGCAAGAGGCAGCTGCCTGCTGATCCATGGCTTTTCCATCTGTACCTCCTGCTGTCTGTCCCCTAGCTCTGTAGGGATGGATCCTGGCTCCTGTGGCTAGTACAAGGTAATAAGATCAGACAGGTCCTTTCAGCAGGCTGGGAGCCTGAAGGTTTCTCTTTCAAATCTTGCTTTTAAACAGCAGGTGTGTTCCTGACAGCTGCATGCTGAATTGTGTTCCTGTGCCTTGGATGCTGAGACAAAGGACTTAGACATGTGTGTGTTTTGCAGAGGCCTTCAAAACACTACAATGCTACCTACCATTTTGTTGTCATGGTACTATTGACCATCACCACTTCCATAAGCGAGCCAAATTCCTCCCTATTCACTCTTCCCGGATGGGCTCCCTGCTTTCTGTATGGCGAAGGATGTTTTATTGCACATAAGTAGCAGGGAGACATGCACATGGAGCTCGGTAAATACAGACACACGGTGTAAGGCTGTTTTGGTACAGGGCAGAAGGAAGGTGCTCAGCACATTCCCAAGTGATGCTGTTATCTGTGAGCCGTGCTGCAGTAATACTTCCCTCCCTGACACCGAATGAGCCATAACTGAGACAAGTGCTCTGCAAACTTTGACAAGCGAAGTGCCTGTGATCTACATGAAAGATAACCAGATGGAGGCTGATAAATGAGGGATAGAGGGGAAAAATGACTAATCTTTTCAGCCTGCTTAGAAGAGGTGTTGCACATCAAAACCTACCTTGGTTTTATGAGTCAAGCTTCAGCAGCACAAGGAGAAATCTCGGGCCCCAGCAGGTATCTCCTCTATAACGTGGTGGATTCAGCTCCTTCACAACATGGCAATTGTCCTTCCACACGATCATCTTTGAGTTGTGCAGGGAAAGTGCAAAACCAAACTTCTAAATACAGACAGTCAGAATATTCCCCATGAGGAAAAAATGTCATTTCCTCAAAATTATGACTTTTTGTGGGAATATCTCCATTTTGGTGATATGTCATTCAAACAAAATCTGATGAGTTTGCAGTGTCTTGTTGGAGTTGGATCACTTAGAGTTTTCTTTGGGAAACTGTAGCTTGAATTCTATCAGTATATAAAATAATTTAGAGTATTTGGACTTCTATCAAAATGAAACATTTTTATTGCCTTCAAGCAATCTTTTCTGCTTAACATTACACTTCTATGGAAATTTTGAAATCCAATCTTTTGTTCTATTTTGAAACACAAGTGCATATAGACCTTCTGGAATTTTCCTGGCTTGTCGCCACTCCAGGCCCCACTGGTAAATACTTCTAGGACATAACCAGCCTGGTGGCCACCTGGGACATGGCAGCAGACATGGCTGCTGTGAGGGAAATGCAAGAGCACGCAGTCCCCTAACAGCAGGCCATGCTTTTGCCAGACAGCGTGAGGATAAATCCTCCTCCTAAGCAGGTAAAGGGTTATCCATCACTCAGTTTCTTTTTTCCATTGATCCAGCCTTTGAGAGAAGAACTAATGTATTTAAAAATCAAAGCAAATGGTACATTTTCCCTGTTAGTTTGAGGCTAACATTCATTTTAAAATTGGCTTTGTGTCTGCTCTCTTGCAAATTTGCATCTCCCCCCTTAGTGCTCCCCGCAGGGGATGGGGAGATGCTGCCAGCCCTGCCCTACCAGCGTGATGCTTGACCTGGGCTCACCCTCGGACTGGGAGCACCACAGGCAGAGGCAGAGCTTGCTCATGTCGTACTGCCTTTGTGCACGGTCTGCAAAAGACTACATAGCTATAGCTTATATTTTTCAGAATACAGAGGTCTCAGTAGGAGGATTCTTATTTTAGAGGTCAAAATCCATGGAGGTGAAGGGCAGATGTAGAAATCTGGTGTTTTCACTGGCCTTGTAGGTAGACAAAAGCTGCTTGAGGAGGACAAAGTGCAGATCAGGGGAGTTTGTTCCCTCTCTGAGGTCCATGGGGCTTGCTGGTCGTTGTGAACATTATCTCGGCACGTGGACCTTGCTGGCTGCCACAGTTGCTTTTCAGCGGAGCCGTTCTTCCACCTCTCAGGCTGTTTAGTCCATTAGTCACCTCCCTGGCCTTAAATAGAAGGAATTTCGGGTTTTCATTAAAAGTCTTGAGCCTGGGATGGTGATGCTTAGCAGAGGTCCCATTTTTACCTTTAGGAGATGGCCACAAAGAATAAAAATGGTCTCATTATACAGCAAGTTAAGAAAATTTCTACTGAGAGGTGGGAGAGAAAATGGGATGGAGAATTTTATCTTATTTTCAGATGGACTCATGATGGCGGTGAGGAGTGGATGTGCCCCTAAAGGCTGCAGGATGGCCTGTCCAAAATGAAGAGAGATCCTCAGGCTGCTTCCAGCAGGCCAATGCAGAAATTTGGCAAATTCAGCAATCAGAAATTCAGAAGGCTAAGAAATGATCAGGCTGGAGTGGAGCCTCATCCTGCTTTTCTCCCTTAGAGATGGTTTCTGGGATTAAACTTATCTCTCCAGCCCTCTCTTTACATGCAAGAAAAAAGGGACTGTTGAAGTGATGATATGAATGATTGATATGATGATGATGTTGTGGCAGCCCTTAGAGGAATCTGAATGCTACCCTTCCCCTTAGATTAATTAGGAATGCATTTACCTGAAATCCTGGAGACCTCTTTCCTGCATGCCTTGGGTATATACAAAGCATATTTTCTCCATTCAGAACAGGTACAAATTCCCAACTGAAATCAGTGCTCATCCAGTACTAACACCCACACAGCTTCTAAATGCCTCTGGAAAGGAGCGGAGTGAGTTGAAAGACATCTAGATTTCTGGATGAAGCCAGAAGTCAGAACACAACCCAGCCTTTGTTGAAATGACATTTGAACAAAAAGGTGTTTGATTTTTTTTTTTCTTATTTTTTTTCCCCAGTATTGTAAACATACTGCTGAATTTTTTTCCACGAATACACATGGAGATGCAGAAGAGGGTACTGAGCTGCAAACCAAAGCTTGCTCATCACAGGAATGAACTTTGCAGCTCAAGATGAGGTTCGAGGGGACTCTTTTTGCCCTTGCATCACATCTAAACTGCTTTGACTGCAGGTCATAAAGCCTGGTGTGCCGAGTTTTTCAAAAGTCATTAGTTTATGGGCTTGTTAACGGAAAGGATTTTGTTACCTTTCAGGGTCTGATTCTCATTGAACCAGAGATACCTTGGTGTAATTACGATGGCAGAGGAGAATCGGGTTAATAACACTTAGGATCGTCTTTTCAGCAAATATTATTTAAGCTGTTTCCTTTTTACCTCCTTCCTTTCCCTGCTCCGTTGCCATCACTGGAATTAGCTACCTGATATTATTTTAGCTGTATTTAAATGTTTCATGACTTGGCTTAAGGCTTTAGAAACAAGTATGGCAGCAGTCTTTTGGGGTCTGCAGTCAGAAGAAGGTGAACATGTCTGCGTGTCTGCAAAATGCATGTTTATTAGTTTTTGCATATGTATCACTATACAAAGCTGCAAATAGGATTGCAAGGGTATTTAAAAGCCAGGAGAGACAAAATAAGTTAGAATTTTAAAGTATTGTTAGAGCATAGCAGGCCATATGATAGTGGAAATGTGAGACAATAAAAGGGTGCATCAGTTAATTAGTATGTTTAGTTAATATAGGGCTACAATCAAAACTATCTTACTGGCAGTGCTGCCTTCCAGTGTGAATGGAGTAATTGTTAGAGGTATCTGAAAAGGACAGATCTGTTGTGTGGGTCAGTAATAAAGCTGTGTGTTTCAGCAAGGGCAGGAAAAAATATCCAAAGGGAAGTCTTCAACAGTGTTTGTACCTTCTAGAAGGGCTGGAATTTGTAGGTAGCTCTTGATCCACGTCATACATGCTGACTTGGACTTTTCGTAACGCTACTTCTGCTGGAAAAGCCTTTTGATGGTTAAAACTCAGAGACATCCTGACCTGGCATCATTCACCTTTTATCTCTTCTTTTCCAGTTTTCTAGTTAAGAGCAAACAAAGCTGGAATGCACCAGGAAGAAAAGTTTTGGATTATTTCTGAGGAAAACAGTCTAAGAACCTACTGCCTGCTTTCATTCATCACCTTTCTCCTATGAGAGAGGGAGCAAAGACCTTGCTGATTTCAGTAAGACATTTCTCTTACAAGGTAACAACCTCTACGGCAGCCTGTGTTTTGATGGGATATTCTTAAGATCTAATGCACTGATATCTAAGGCCTTTCCTTTCTTTAGAGGGGTGAAAATAAGTTTTTTGCCTTCTAGAAGCTCAGTGTAACTAAACAACCTATTGAATTCCTTGCTGCAAGCTGTCTGCTTTCTCAAGATGCATTAAACATGACAGATACTCCTCTAGTCCCAGGCAGTGCAGCATTAACCATGTCTGTGCATCGCCTCTACTGCAGGATGCTCTTCCCAATGTCCAAATTGACATGAAGGAACAGAGAGGCACTGTGGCTACACACACTGGAGAAATAGGTCAAAAATAAATGCTTTCAAGAACAGAGTAAATGACTTCACTCTCATCTGTACTCCCTGACACATCACTAACTCATCAATATCTTCCTCTCTATGACAACCCTGAGAAAAACAAGACAATTGGAGAGTAAGAGAGGTTATTTAAACAAGTATGCCGAGTGGCTTTCAAAAGTAGCTCTTGTTTGTTACAGATCTGCTGGGATTTTTTGGAAGCACTCTGTAGAGAAACAGCTTAAAACAAAAAAATCACAATAACAAAAAAAAACCACAAACCAAACAAAAAAACACAGAACAAAAAAAACCTACCGTGTTGAAATCCTGAGCAACTCAGCTCTCTTCCAGCTCAGGTTGAACAGAGCTGCAAGTCACTACAGAGGAGCTGACTGAGTTGAGATGGTGGGAACAGTCTGGGGTAGGCTTGTAAGGGGGTATCCAGAATCCTTAGAAATGTCTTTTAGACTTCTTCCAGTGCAGATTTTATTCCATCTTTAACAATTGCTGTTGGCTGGGCATGAAAGTGTTGTGTTTCTAAGAGCTGTTGTCTCATCAGTATTAGGTCAGACTGGCTTTGGCAGACGGGTCCCATGGAGCTGCTGTCCATCCCATATAGGAAGAGCCTCTGCAAATCAAGGCATCTCTGCCCTGAGCTCATAACTGTTCTATATTAGATGTCATAATCTCATAAAGCCTAAGCCCAGACTCCACTTCTGGAGAAGGCCATCATCTCTGATGGTGGGCCTTGCCGCTGCCTTCTGGCATTTAAGCCATCCTGTTGGTAGGTTCAGCTGTCTGGAGTACTTTAGGGTCCTTTTGGTGGCCTAGTCCCAGGCTTGGGCCCCATGGAAAAAATCATCACTGACCTCACCAGCAGAACAAGGTGAAAAGCTCCCACCCACCCCCACCCCCCCCAAGATGCTCCCCAGCTTAATAATGTGGAAGGCTCAGCCCAACAGAGGTCACGTCCCCAAGTCACATCTCTGTGCATGAGAGTGGGAACGCATTACTTTGCAGTAGCAAAGAGGTTCCTCTTTAGCTTAAACAACTTCATCTTTTCCTTTTTTATTTAAAGGGCCTAGGTTCAGACACCGCTGCAAGCCTAGACAGGTGGCCATTTCATAGTCACAGTAAATAATTTACATGACAAATTCAGGCCTGTCTCTTGATCCTGTATTATTCATGAATGAATGGGCTTGGTTTTTATGACAATGTTCCTTATTCAAACAGAGTCTGTGATGTATCTCAGTCCTTGAGTTCATTTCAATTGCATCTGGCTGTTTGCCAGCCTTCCGTTGCTATTTTCTGTTTTCCAAAATGTATTACCTATATCATATTACTTCAATTCGCTTCCTGAGGGACTGAAACTTTTATATGCAGCAGAGAGATTTCTGCATGGCTGTATAAGCCCCTTTGTAGTGAAGCTTCACTCAAATGCATATTGCTGAGCATTTCCCTTTGCACAATTGTTCTTGCAAACAAAAATATCATTTGTATGAACATTGATGGCAAAGGTCAGAAATGTCTCCAAGGAAAACACTCAAGCATCACTTACAAAAATCTTCACAAACACTTCACTGTTTGCTCATTTTGGCTTGCACAGGTCTTGCCCACAGGGTTTGTGGATGTGAGGGTTCGGCTCCCTGGTGACCTCTGGGCCACCTGTTATCTCTGAGCATCTCTAAATCCTGTTCATTTTGTTGGAGGTGGCAAGGGCAAAACTGTAGTTTCCCAGCTGCCTGCTGAATTTCTGAGGTGTAGAGATTCTTGAGAAGGCGTACGCCTTGTGACTCGATCACTGTGTGCTAAAAAAACCAAGATTTACTTCTCGGGCCTTTATACACTTCCACTTGCCCTTGTTTCCTTAGGCCTTCACTCTTCACCTGTAAAATGGGAATAATAATAATAATGACTTCTTTCTCAGGTACCATTTCCTTGTCCTATCAGCTCACCCTGCAAATGCTACGAGCCACAGATCTTCATCTTTATGTCCACTCATACAAATGAACCCTCATTCCAACAATGCTAAATAAACACGCCGTGTCCACGTGACATCAGTTCACTGTAAGAGCACTGAAACGTGAATCCATCCTTTTGTATTAATTTATATACTGCTGAAATATCTTATAGAGGGGAATAACTGACCCTGGTGCTTGTATGAGCTATTTGCACATATACAGCTGATTTGCTGCCTCTGTGCTTGATTGAATATTTGATGCTTACTGTTTTCATTCATTGCCTGAAATACAAATCTGTATAAATATAATTTATATCTGCTTTATCCCCTGAAAATAAGCCCATATAAATTAGTGAGAAATTAAAGATAATATTACCTAATTCTTCTGTGAATATGTGGTCACAGCCTTGAAAAAGTTGAAATCCAAGTGAGAAAACTGACCAAGCATGATGTTAATTCCCTCTGTCTTAAAAAAAAAAAAATAATTTGCTACTAAGATCCCTTTGGATGAAAAAGGTCATGGGTTATTTGCAAGCAAGTGTTATTTCTCTAGCTGTCATTAATCAAAACTATGAGAGGGGGAAAAAAAAAAACAAAACAAAAAAAAAAGTCTTTCATGTCTTTACTTTTCTTTCTGTATTTGAGGAGGCTCCAATTTGTCAGATCTTTGCTTTTAATAGAGTTCTTTTAAAAGCTAGAGGATATACCAAGCCCTCTCGGGAGGTGATGAGACTGCTGATCTAATTAAGAAAGGATTCGGAGCATTGCAGCATCCTGAGATGACTTCACTAGAAGTAGTGGGTGCAGAGATGTTTTTAAAATTCAGTCTGAACATCCTTTATGTGTGTCTGGTCCAGAGACCTCCAAGGAAGCCCCAGGACTCTACAGAAAGTGGTGGCATCAGCACAGGACTAGCGGAATTTATTGTTTCTGAAGATAGTTTCAGCTTTCATATGAGACCAAAGGAAATGCCTTGATCATTTACGATCAAGAGCCATCCTCTGCCATTTCTGACAAGTGCCAGGTGCTAATTCTGGAGTCCTGGCTTAAAATGCTCTGCAGTGGCATCTGAATAATTCATCTCTCTGTACATGTTCTTCTTTGTGATTTTGGGCAGTGACGTTACTTTGGTTACAATGGTGCCTTTTTTTCTTAATTTTTTTTTTTTTTTTTTTTTTTGGCCTGTGGAGCTACTTCCCAGCACCAGACCAAGGAATTTGGGTAGGGCTTGTTGAGTAGCTTAGGTCCTTGGACAAAACATTTTATATAAATCCCAAATACCAGCTGCAAAAATCAGATAGGGCATCCTATCCATTTAGATATTTTGCAGATCTATATTGCCATGAAGAGTGGGAAGGATAATGCAAGTCAGGACCAAAGGGTATCAGTAGAGATTCAGCGGTCTGGGGCAAAGCTTAGGTGCATTGGTAATGTTGTTTCGGGATCTTTGATTTGAATAAATGCAGCAAATAATTTTGCTTCAAACTGAGATGAATGAACTGAGCTCTGTAGGGCTCCAGGAGTGGAGGAGAAAGGCAACCCAGGCAGTGTCAGACCAGAGAGCACGGATGGTAGCAGGAACAGCCAGAGGGTACATGTTAGGAGTGAAGTACACGTGCAAGCTGTGGGCAAGTGGATGATTTTGCACAGAACTTTGTATATTCCAGCCTGTGCTATTTCTCCATTCATAAACAGCATCCAAGCAGCAAAATCAGCAGGCATGTGTGTTTGCCCAAGGCCAAATACAGCTCTGCTGTCACCACTGGCAGTAAGGACTACCTGCCTAATTCGTACCCAACTGTGTATCCACAAAACCACTGAAGTTTCAGGAGCCTTGAGTCCTTTCAATGCTCCTGTGGATTCAGAACAGGAAATCAAAATCCAACACTGTACGCAAACATCTTGTGCTTTCTGCTGCTCTGCTAACCAGATTGGGTTCCCCTGCTACCTTATTCATTTTGCACTCATTAAAGCTAAATTTAGAAATGAAGGCAACTCTTTTTCCCCTCTGGGAAAGGTAGTAGGGAGAGTCCTTGTTGCAACAAGCCATGAGGAGGCAGAAATAGCATCTAGATTTTCTCTCCTTTGAGATGGAAATGTGCATGATTCTGCCGAGATAAAGAAACTTGCGTGCTGTTTCCTTCTGCGCAGGACCCTCATTGGACCCTCAGTCTCAAGGAATTTGTGCAAATCATTGTTGAAAGCATGCAGGAAAAGGTTTCTTTGACCCAAATCACATGCATGCAGCAGTGGCAAGAGATGTTATTTGTCCTGGCCAAGTCTAGTGGAGTGGTAGCTTGCTGCTGAGTTTGGACCTTGGGCTTATCTCCAGCATTACCCTGGCAGAGGGGCAATAGCTCCCAGACTTCAGATAGACTAATGCAAAAAGGTTTCTTTCTCTCATCAAATCACATGCATGCAGCAGTGGCAAGAGATGTTATTTGTCCTGGCCAAGTCTAGTGGAGTGGTAGCTTGCTGCTGAGTTTGGACCTTGGGCTTATCTCCAGCATTACCCTGGCAGAGGGGCAATAGCTCCCAGACTTCAGACAAAGAGACTAATGCGATAAAGTTTCTTTCTCTCATTGACCTTTATAGTCAATGGAGTCAGCTTTTTATGAAAAAATAATAGTGATGTAAAATCTGCCTTCAGATTCTTCTGAGCAGGAATCAGCGGGAAGAGGCCCAAAGAGAGCTGAGCTCCATGCAGTATCTGCTCCTCTGATACCCAACCAAACTGGGCATCCCTTCAGCTGTGCCTTTGCTAGCAACAGAGCTGGAGTGAGGGGGGAGAGCTCAGGTCTTTTGGGCAGTCAAATGCCACCACGATGGTGGAGAACCTCAGAAGGATCTCAGAAATCTGCGTGAATATGTAAATCTGAGCTTCGGTGTAACCATAATGAATCTAGGGGGAAATAATCTGAGCCATCTCTGTGTGTGCGGAGCTTGGACTGGGCATAGTTGGGTTAGCTCTTGACAGCTCTCCAATATTATTAGTTCAACGTGCAGTGGCAGTCAAAAAAAGCTTGCAAAAATAACAGACATCATCAGGAAGGCCACTGAGAACAAGAAAGAGAATGTCATTTTTACCTCTGTATGAGACCATGGGATACCCCCACGCTGGGGGTGGGAGACCCCTGGTTGAGGGTATGGACTCCAGGTACTCAGCTTTGCCTTGCAGCTGTGGACAGCTGCTGGGTGCTGCTTTCACACAGCAAATTGGGGAAAAGATGGGTTAATCTTGGCTTTGAAAGAGAGAGCAGCCAAGCCTGGAGATGATACCATAGCCTACAGCATTCACAGAGGCTCTGACCAGGAGAAATGGACTGTCACTAGCTGTGAAACCGCAGAAGGTAGGAGAAGTTTGTCAAAAGACAAGCCCTGTGTCTGCATCTGTACGAGATCCCAGAGGCCTGGTGGGAAGCACTGCTCCTTTCCCAAAAGATATAGGCTGAGTGCCAGACCCTCTGCCACTGCTGAGGCTTGAGCGATGCAGCTGTGCCACGCAGAATTTCAGGCAATGTCTTTCAGGAGCAAAAATGACATGTTTGACCATCGTGGGGGAAAGAAATGCCGAGGAGGTCTGTCAGCACTTGATTAGTGAGGTATTTTCCTGTGGAGAGATCTGTGCACAGCTTTCTGCCAGGAACCCTGGCAATGCCAAGAATGAGGTGTGGGATCAGCACCTCTTCCAGAGCTGAGAAATACAAATCCAGCAAACAAACAGAGTCAGCTTCATTGATAACTTCCAAGGGAAATTGCACTTACCAACACAACTTGTTAGGCAGCAAAAGTTAGAGCAAAGAATATTGCTGGATGAATAGTGACTTAAGCCCAGGTTTTAATAATAATTTCCAGTTTATTTCATGGCTGAGGTTCGAAGGCCAATGCAGATGCTCTCATTCAGCTTGTTGCAGGTTAGTCTGAGGGTACGTGCTTTGACTGATGTGTAGCAGCAGATTTAAGTCAAAGGCAGCGGCTGGGACCACCTGAGCCTTGTGCTCACCCTCCATGGGAGGCCATGTCCCTCCAGGCAGGGACAGCAGATCCGTGTGTGACTTGTCTCCCAGCACACCATGGCTTTTGGCCACATGCTCTTAATTCACTGAACACAGCTTCAGCTCACCTTCACTGTGAGGCGGAAAATTTCCCTGGCTCAGGAGCTGGGTCACGACAGGCTGGGCATCCCTGGCTTAGCGCACGATGGCTGGAGAAGTAGCAGCTCTCGACCATCTGTGTTTGATTTGCTGCTGTAAGTTGCCTGGAGCCTTTCGGCAGCCTGAAGTTTTCTCTTTGTGCGATGAACTTCCTCCTGGTTCATTTATACTTGGTTGGCACTGGCCTCCGAGATGGGCTGTGAGTGCCAAAGCAATTCCTGGGGGGTTGGGGGGAATCTGCTTTGACTTCCAGGCAGAGATAGCGATTTTATTTCTAGAAAATTGAGCTATAAACCCAGCTTATGCCAAACAAGCACTATGCAATGTCTGTATTAACCTGAGGTGGGGGGAGTTATGTCAAAAGAGGATGATACTTGTCACTCACCTGTCTTGAGTGCTGGGAAATGCTCTTTTCTTTACATACTGAGTGCTTGATTTTCACCCTGCCTGCATCTAGGCCTTGCTTTTTGCTCAGATGAGTTCTGATATCAAGCCTGCAGAAGTCAGTAGAAAAATATTTCCTTTTCAGCTTGGCACGTAGGTCTGTAGCAAGAAAGAACTGTGGGCAAAGTTGCCTAACGGACAAATATAGGAACGTGCTTGGGGTAGTTTGTGCCCTCAATAAAGCATGTATAGCAAGAAAGAATAAGCTAAAAAAAAAAAATCCACATTTTCAACTGTCCATCTGCCTGACAGGAACCTAGATGGGCACATTAGAAACCTGATGGATAAAATAGATGAGGCAGAAGTAGCAGGCTGCTAAATTACATAAAGTGCAGCCACAAATTGCAGGAACAAAAAAGGAAGGACAGCTTAAAAAAAAAAATTATAGCTGAAGTATCCATTTCTAGACCAGTACTTGTGATGCTTGCAAACAGATATATCATTTGAGTCCAAAAGAGATGAACTATTTATTTAGCATGAAGATTGCCCCCGGCAATTGTGAATCGAAGGTTATCTAATGTCTTTTCCATAGGCTGTAAGTGTCTGGAGAGTTAGCATATGCAAGGGAATTACTCACAGATAAGCATCCAGTAATTTATACAGAGCATTCCAGATAGAAACCTCTTCCGTATCAATTTCTGCCTGCTCTATAAACTGCTCCCATTTATCAAGCCTGATAAATTCACAGGTGAGCAATGAGGATGTGCTGAGATCTGTGTATGCTTTATCAGTTAATATTCACTGAGGTCCCTTTGACATGATTGGAGTAAATCTTTCTCAACTTTTCTTTGGTTATGACCAGTCTATAATCTTCCATGAATGAAGAATAATACTGAGACATAGGGGAAAAAATAACATGTAGAGAGAATGCATTTCATCTCAGGAGGTAATGAGACAGTTTAGTATGACATGTCATTTAAAAGAAAAACCTGGGTTTTAATAGATTCGGTATCCCTGAAGAAGTGACTGACAGATCAGTGCATGACATATTTCTCACAGGAATAAAAAAAATTTGAGGTTGACACAACTGGTGAGGCGGCAGAGTCACGGTGATCTTCAGGAAGACAAAAGGATGAGTCTTTCTCCATCAGGTAAAAAACACAGACCTGAAGTTAGGCAAATTAAGCTAAAAGTTTCAAACCCAGTGTCTGTTAGATCAGGAGGTGCCTACGGTGCCTGGTCCTTCAGCTGCAACCTGTAAGAGGTTCCCTGCCCAGCTCGGCAGTGGAGGCAGCCCCAGCAATGTGCCTTGAGCAGTACAATACCCCAGGCTCTGTTTGTCCTTTCCGTGGGCTTTGTCTGCAACCTCCTGCCATTTGTCAGAAGATTCCTGCTCCATGCCTTGTTTTCCCTGTGCTGTGGCTGCCACCGGAATATCAGCTGAGGGAGTGTTTAAGGTTTTCTTTGGCTGGGAAAATCTACCAAGACTGGGAGTCTACTGAGGACTGGATGGATCCCAGCAGCTTCATTTTGTGTAGGCTCCCAGCAGCCCACTCCAAGCTCTCCAAAACCAACGTGCAGCTGTTTACTCAAACCAGAGATGCTTCGCTCCTTTTGGGTGTGAGTGAGGACTTCAGAGTGCATTGCAAAGGGAGACGGCTCCTTTCTTGTATAACAAAGGTGTATCACCATGATCCCAGACGTGAGAGATGTTGCCACATACTTGGATAGAGTCCACACACAGCTCTAAAATAAAAAAAAAATTAAAAAAAAAATGCATAACGAGTCCTGGCACACATGTACTCAAGGCCATCTGTTAATGTGATCTGTTGCCAATTTGTAGAGCTAGAAACCAGTTTCTGCAGGTCACGGGTGCCAAGATGAGACGGGCTTAGAAAGTGGCACTTGCAGAATGTGCTAATGGCCACTGTTTATCAGAAAAATCTTCCTAGCAATGAATGCCATCAAAGGAGGATCATGCTGATATTTGGTACCTGGGACCACATCAGCTGTTACTGGTGGAGCATTCCTGACATTTCCTGAGGTTTTTGCCCCTGCAGTGAAAACTGGAAAGCTATAATCCTTTGTAAATGCAGCAAGAACTGAACTTCAACCGACTCTAAGTTATTTCAGTATTTTTCCTTCTGCTGCATGACTAGATTCACCAGTAAGACTGGAGAGGAATTGATGTATACCTGAGCATCCTTAGGAGCAAGAACAACGGTTAACTTACATGATGGTTAATGAGCCGTTTTCACCTATGACAAGGACAAAAGCCACCCTGACCTATTCATCAGCCATATCTGGAGTCTCACTTGGAGGACACTCTTGGAGCAGGAGCTTTCTGTCCTCTGCTAATCTCCAAAGTACTGGACCTAACCTCAGGGGACAGCCAAATAAGGAGGAATGAGCCAAGGTTACAGCTGGCAGATACCTTTAAAAAAAAAAAAGTATAATGTTGATAAAAAGGGCCCTAAGCAAATCAGATTTATTTCCTAATCAGTGCCTGGTAATGTCATCATCATACATTTGCATAAGCAGGATGTTTTATGCATTGTTTTTCTTTAAGCAGGTACCTCCTCATTTGTGTGCACTTGCTGATGTGCTCTCTTAACCTGCCACAGGCTTCCCCAAAGCTAGTGTCTGTGAATGCTTCTCAGATAATAATTAGGAGTATTCACCTTCTCTACATCTTTTTTCTAAAAAAGACTTGAAAAATGCAACATGATTTTTGTGGTGTTGGTGGGTTTTTTTCAGTTTTATCTCTTTTCTTCCTTGTTCAGGTACTGGCTGCATGGAGGGCAGGTGCCCTTTATCAAAAGACAAAGAGTTGTCTTCTTAGGAAATGTTTCTGTGCCTTCCACAACACCAAATTGAGAAAATAGATTACGTCTCAGAAAGCCATCTGTTTCAGCATCCTGTGAACTCTCAGGTTGGTTCTTGTATTTTATAAGACATTTGAATCCTCCTGTGATTTCTCCCTTTCACCTGTCTGCCTGTCATAAAAATTATTCTGAAGGCTCAGTGCACCAATTCAGACATATCAGCACCTGAATTTCAAATGTTGGTTTAGGGGTTATATCATTTAAAAAAAAAAAAAAAAAAAAAAAACAAAAAACCAAAAAAAACCACACCACACCCACACGCCTTCCTAGTATGCTTTAAGATGGATGAGCACAGACTAATGGGAACTGGATGAGAAAATGAGAAGAGGTGGGAATTTGGGAAATTTTTTTATTATTTTATAGTAAGCCAACATTTTCAGTTCCTAAACCACAAATTATGAGAATAAATTGGTTTCCATAGACAAATCTATAGCTTTCCAATGAAAAATTGAACTTTTCAGAAGATAGCCAACGTATTGTGCGGAAGGATGTGTTTTGCTGAGAACACAAAGGATTTTTCAGAGAAGGGCTCCAGCCTGCCCTGGCTCCTGTGACTTACTTGTGTACACACCACTAGCTGCAGAGCTACAGGCTTTTTCTTGGAATAAGTTGTTACTGGAGAATGTGGAGATTCTCCAGACTGTAGAGTGGCTCTTCTTACAGTCCACTTCAAGTCTTGGAAAGTTCATTTACTCTAATTACATTTTCTTCAATTTGCTCACCCTCCTCTACTCATGTCAGAGCCACTTAGTCTTTTCTTAAAATCCAAGTGGACATAAGATGGACTAATGCCAAAAAAGCACTCGTCCTCTACCAAAAATACTCAATAAATCGCTTTCCCAGCTTTAACACAATACATTTTCTGCAGTGAAATATGGAGTGTTTAAAAAGTGTATGCTGAAAATAGAGCTGTCACAAAGCACATAGAAATTACCATTAATTTAAACATGTTGCTTATTTTTTGAGTCATTAGTTAATGCAAGGGATATGATAATGGGATCCAAAACTTTTTCTCTCTGGATCACGGGTTACACTGATCCAGAGAATTAGTGACTAAAGTAATTAACAGCCACTATCTGTTCAGCAGCGTAACTGAAATAGGATTAAGCTTGTCCATCTGACTCCAAACAGACCAGTGTCTCCATTACCAAAGCCACCAGCACAATTAGCACTAATGGACATCTCCTCCTGAAGAGATAGGGCATGTGCGCAGCAATTTTCTCTATAGAAAAGTTACTTAATTGGTAAATTTTCATCCTGGAATCTAATTGGGTTGCTTTTCACTGCAAGAAAAGCTCAGAGTAATGCTCTGTAGTGCTGCGAGGAGTAACACAGTGTGGATGAGGGAGATGTGGAGAGGTTTTGTGATCTGGAGGATGGCCTGTCCTCCCAGGAGAGCTGGACACTGTTCCTACCCCTGGTGCACAACCCTGGGCAACCTCCATCCTCCCTCTGGGGCTGTTTCCCTTTGTAGCCTTGCTCTCCTCACATCAGACCAGCAGCTGTTTGCAACGGAGGCCCTTACACCCTGCACACCCTTGTTCCCAACATGAGAAGTTTGCAGTTCACCTTCTTCCTGCCCCATTCAGCAGCAATTGCTTAACGGGGACATTATTTCTAGCTCTAATTGAATTATTTCTCTCTCTTCCTTCCTTTTTTTTTTTTTTTTTTTAAAGAAATGTCAGTGAAATCAGTTCTTTAAAAAAAGAAAAATAGATGAACTGAAGCATCCTGAGCAGAAATGCCAGTACTGTTGTTTTTAGCAGGGTCTCCCGTGGCTCAGAGCCGCAGCAGGTGGGAGGTCCTGGGGGGTGACCCACCGAATCCCAGGGGTGGGCACAGGCTGCTAGCAGTTTGGCAGGAATAATGACCACCAGTCAGACAATGGCATTTTACTTTGCCTCAGATTGAAAAAAAAAAAAATATTAAAACCATCATACCTCTGCAGCCCTCTCAGCCAGGGATCTACCAGCACTTTGATTAAGCCACGCTGGGTGGTGCCTGGATTATTATCTGTTTTACAGGCAGAGAAACCAAGATGCAGGGAGATTAATTGACTTGCTTAGGTTAGGTGAGACCAGAGAGAAACCCCAGAAGCATAATTGCTTGTGCTAACTCTAATTGCCAGCACATACCTTCACATCTGGGAGAGGTACCTGGAGGAGCAGGGGATGTAGAGGCATCCCCAGAGCAAAGCAAGAAGCCATGACTGAGGGTACCAGCAAGATAGGAAATAAGGCTCCTCTTTATCATGCTATAAGACTTGGCAGCCTTGTTCTGAGACTGCCTGATATCCCGAGCATTGTTTCAAATATGGGAATAGCAAAAAAACAGGTTGGGTGGTTTTTTTTTAAATTAAAAAAAAAAAAAAGCCATCAGCTGAGCAGCCAGCCCTCAGCCCCCTCCCAAGCCCATGCTCTCCAGGCTGGAAGCATCGCTGTGTCGCTTCTGCCCCTCTGGAGCAGCTTCAGAGTCACATCAGAGTTAATCTTTCGACTTAAGTGTTTTGCTTCCTCCCAGGTAAAAGAGAGGAGGTTTTGTTATACTGGCAGGATCCCACTGAGCCAAAAGTAGCATAAAACCCATTCACCTTGTAAACACAGCACAGCAGAAGCCGGGCATCTTTGGGAGAGAGCCGTCAGCTCCGCAGCACTGCCACTGCCCACCCAGCCCTTTGTACAGGGGAGGTTTTAATGCTGCTTTGGCAGCATAAGGAGCTTTTGTCACTGTTATTAAGCAAAACCAATCACGATGCTGCTGAGCATCTCTGCAGGCTGCAAACATGCCACGTAACCAATGGGCTATCTCAGCTTACACTTTCACTTAGGGGAAGCTTTGTTCTCCATTGCTAAATTGAGGTAGAAAGAAAGGAGAAAGAGGTTTTCTCTTCCCATTCAGCATCAGATGATGGAAGAGGCAAAAGTGAACATCAGTCCCTTGTCCACAGCAATAAGAACTGATGAATGGTGGTCCCTTGGTATCCCAGTGGAGAGCTGAAGTCACTGGGAGTTTCACAGAGGTTTGTCCACAGCTGAAATCCTTGGTTTTGCTGTGCAAAAGGGATTTTTGCAAGAGGTCTGCTGCTGTTGCTGCAGGGGCTGTGACAATGCAGGGGTGTTGGTTTTCATTGTACAGTATTATGATGAATTAATAAATCAACAGCAATTAGGGTAGATAGTTTATTGATTGATATCCCAAGGCAAATGCGACATTTATTGTAAGGAGTAAAACATACTCCACCATATAGCCCAATAACGACAGAGCCACGATTTGATACTACTAATATACGACTTGATAAATCATGGCACTGCCTCCTCCCATAGTCCACCTCCATACACAGCAATACAAAACCTCTGAGAAGATGACATTTGTCTATCTAAATACAGCAGCTGGAAGCATTGTATGAAGCTCCTCAAGGACTTTCCTAGAGGCCAAAACATTTCATTATGTGATTGATCAGAGTTTTTCAGAACAACATATTGTAGCGGAACTTGCTCTTCCCTTTCACCCTTGCAAACCATTCCCCCTTCCCACTCTGCCAGCAGTTCCCCTTTCTTTCCCTATTGTTGGAAAAGATTTTTTCCCCATTCCCTTCAGCTTCCCTTTCCACTGGTTTCACAGTTCCTGATTTTCAGTCATCATTTGGTTTGGACAATTCTCATCTCTACTTCTCCATTCCCCCAATTTCCCCTTTATTCCCCTCAAAAGCGAACACTCAAATCTGTTGCTTCTTTGGTACAGCCTCCAGTATATCCTCTGACACCTCACGCTCAGCATATGCTAACTTTTTTTTCCTTCTGCCCACTATCTTTCTTCACTGTCCATTCTACTTAGCAGGATATATCTACTTGGCATGAAAATGGAGTTCTTAACATGGGTTTATTAATTGGAATTAGCAAGCCTTGGGTTTAGTTCAGGTAAGCAAGCAGTTTTCAACTCCGGGTTTCTCTGCAGGTGTCCCTACCACACTCGTATCTTTTGTTCTTGGTTTTTTTATTAAAGCAAGTCCTGGCTTTTTTTGCTTCTTATCACAGCTTCCCTTCTATTTAGTGAAACCCCTTTTTCTTACCTGTCAATACCCTTCACTTCCTACAGACCTCTTTCCCAGAGACCGCTCCTCAATCTCTCCTGCATCTTCCTTGCATTCCTTATCCTAATTTCTGTCTTTCTCCATGGACGACAGCTTTGTAGAGGGACATTCCTTGGAGGTTTGCACCATCCTATGTCTGTGCAAGCTGCTCTAGAAGTGGTTGGTGTATAGCTGGAGCAATCACCAGCTCTTCTTGGCAGCAGCAAGGTAAAGGCTTTTGGACGCCGCAGTCCACGGGGTTATCTTTGCTAGGAGCATTCGCAATACTGGGCAGGGAGTTAGTTTTAAGTCAGGGTCAGCAGGGCTGTGGTGGAAGCCCAGGCCATGTGCCAGCTGCTCGGCACAGAACGGCAGAGGAAGGCTCTTCTTGCCAAGCCCTGGAGCCTCCTGCCCAGGTCGGGCTCCAACTAATTGCTCTGTGACCGACAGAAGAAATGTGAGAGCATCAGCACTTTACAGTGCCATATCCCAGGGCAAGCCAGGGCTTTGCCCTGCTGTTCTAACTCTCAGGCTACTCCTCACAACCTGGGGCTGGAGGACGGAAAGCAACAGAAAGAAAGGGAAGAAGTTGGGCATTTGATCAGAAGAGGAGCAACAAAAGAAGGAGTAGGTGGCCTCTAAAAGACAATTCCAACAGCTCATTGTAAAAACACACCCTCCTTCCCTGCAAGAGGGCACATCTGAAAGCTGTAGTTCCTTTATCATGTTGAAGAAGGAGGGGTTGGGGTTTAATTAATTTTTAATAGACACATTTTGTTTCTAATTTACTTCTATAGCCTGGTGACTCAAAGATTTTTTTGGTAATTTCTTGTGTGGTGGCCCCACAGCCATACACTTTAGATGGGTCCTTATTGGATGGCATATATTAGGCAATATATATGTCCTTATTGCCCCACAGCAACTCACAGATGTATTGAAAAGACTTTGTATTTAAATGAGGTGCCAGCAAAGAACAGGTGTAACGCACACTGGTGAAACTCGGTTCTCCCTGTCCATCTTCTCTCCTATATGGGTACCCCAAGCTCTGGCTGTATTTTGGTCTACTGTCTCAGATCAGGGGTCCTCCTTACCTTCCTATTTCAGCAATAAAAATTTAGAATAAATGTCTGCAGCATCCCATGTAATTCCTTTAGCTAGTTCTTGCTCAAAGCCACAGTGAGGAGAGAGAAAAAAGAAAAAAAGGAAAGTGCATTTTATAAGCTTAATGCCAGGTTTGATGTGCTCCAGCAGTAAACTCCATCTTGAAAGTTAATTCCAGTCTCCATCCAGAGTATCCTTTCAAGTCTTGGTTGAACAAGTCCAGCTGTGAATTTGACTCCATCTCTCCAACTCAGACTGACTTCTGGGCACTTGTTAAGTTATTTTAGACCAAAACATCAAGTTACTCATCCTACCCTTATGACTAAACATTGATCAGGCTGTAAACAGATATTCTGAGAGCTTTCAAAAACTCTGTTGGAATAGAAATAGGGCAACGCAGTAGAAAACCAGTCAAACACGAACTACCAGCACAAAGCTGTAGCTAAGAGCACAAATATGAGCTACAAATTAATAAGGAAAGATATTACAAGTAATGCAGAGATGTTACATCTAAACGCAATGTCAGTGAGATCAGTTTTGGTACTTTCTCCAGTTTGGGCATCTAAAACTCCAAGAAAGATGCTGGAAAAATTGGTGAGTGTTCCAGAAATTATTTAAGATCTCCAAAATCTGCTTTATTCTGAGAGGCTTAAGCCCTAAACTATTCAGCTTACCCACCAGAATGCAAAAGCTCACTCAGTCACCGTCTGCAGCTTCCTACATGGGTTAGAGATTGCTCACATTTACGACTCTTTAATCTTATCGCAGTGGGAACTGATCCTCGATACATTCAGACTAGCAATATGGTATACTTTAGCGATGCAGGTAAATAAGCCTTTCATCAGCTGACCTACAGATGTGATGAAGTCTCTGTTATTTGAGATCTTTAAATCAAGACTTAACATCTCTTTAGAGGGTGTGCTGTAGCACAGACAGGACTCATAGGCATGCCTGCAGTGTAGGTACTGCTGGAAGAGGTTCTGTGGTCTGGTTAACAAATGCTGTATGAATAAATTAGCACAGTCATTGCTTCAGGCCTTAAAAAATCTATTAATACTTTCAATATCTGATTTTTGAAATAATCATGCCTTCCACTTACAAACTAGTCGCCTGTAACTGCGGTCAGATTATGAGTTAATTACGCTTGTGAACAGCTCTGGATTGTACAACTGAGAAATCCGAAGCAACAAAAACTTAATTGGCTTTTCCAAGGGCATCCAGCAAATCACTGGCAAAGCCAGGCACTGAACCCAGGGGAGCTGGTGCTTCCTCACCACATCTCACACTTCCAACTGCTAATAAAAGCGATAGCATTGGGTAAGAAGTGAGGGCCTTTGAAATCTCTTGAAGGGCATGGTTTTGACTCAGCATTATCTGATTCTGTGCCGAGGGGATTATCTCCCCGGTGACAGACCGTCAATGGTAATTGATGAGCCTGGCTCCTGACACAGATGTGCCATATGATCACCCTACCCCTGAACTCCTGTTCTGATGGACAGCCTTTTATTTGGATGGCAGAGAGAGGGTCACGTTCTGGCCCCTTGCACCTCAATTTTAGCAGCTGAACAGACCTGTCATCGTGTTCTGCTTCTTTTTGACCATATAATTTGTTGTGTTTAAGATTGTTCAATTTATTTCCCAGACCCATTCAGACATCAAAGGTTAAACAGCCCTTGGTTTATCTATTAAAGAAGGCAGCAGTTAGCTCCCCCATGCTGACTCTAAGTGAGAGTCAGGAGGGGACGAGGTAACCTTGTCCCCAAAGCTGCTGCGAGAGGATGGCACAAACACCCCCATGCCTTTGTACAGCTCCACAATGATCCCCCACCTTGGAGAAAGGGATTTCTTTCCACCATGCAAGCGGTTGAGTGACCATTCCCAAGGGGCCCAGCTAAACATCTGCTCTGAATAAAAGCTGGGGGAAAAAACTGCAAGGTTGGCAAGCATCGCTGCAGCCCAGGCAGGTGCCCGGGGGTTGCTTTGTGGAAGGACAGGGCTGGGAGCGTGACTAGCGCATGTCGCCTCTGCCTGGCAAAGCCAGCGGAGGAGAAAATGTCATGGAATTGGCCTGTCAAAATGACGAAGCTGCAAAAGCTTCCACGAAGCCAGAGCGGTGCAGAAATTCAAGCTGTCGACAAGATGCTTGAAGGAGCCTGCTGGGACCAGAGCCCATGAGCGTGCTGAAACCTGGGGAGAGAAAACGCTGGTCCCATCCCACAGCACTTCTCCTGCTCTGGCCAGGAAAGTCCCTCCCATACATTTGTATTTTTGTTCATTGGTTTGTTTCCAGACTGATTATTAAAGTGAAAGTCACACATTAGTTCCTCTGACCCCTCTGGAAACCATTCTCAGCTTACCACAACCTCCCTGCTAAGACAGTAATTTTGCCAGTGGGCCCACACTTTCCTTGGCACACTGCCATGCACCCACCTGAAACGGTCAATCTTTGCCCTTGCTATTTTATACTTTTTCAAATAGATTTCCCATTAGTACCTTCTTGCTTAGTCATCATTTAGCCAACACGGGTAGCTCTGCTTCATCTGTCACCATAAATCACCCCCTCCAGACTTGAATATTTTTCACTCCCCTTCTGTGACCTCTCCTTGGTTTAGCTATATCTTCTGAGACTGGACTTTAACCATGTTCTAGTCTCCACTACAGTCTCTGGGGATAACTTTGAAATGATTTGGAAAAAAAAAACAAACACGAACAAACCAAACTTTTGGCTGTTGCAAACAGCCCTTAGGTTGACTGAATCCCTCAGGATTATGAAAACCTTTGAAACTAAACCCTGAAAGAGCTCCTCTTGAGGGTAAGAAAGGGGAGCTCAGTGTGGTGTTTCTGACATAGAAACTCTGGTTTGATTCATTAGGATCCCAGAGCATATTTAGTTCCTCAAAAACTTGAGGTGCTTAAAGCCCACTGAATCCTAAAGTAAAAGGAAGAGCCTAGTTGCTTTTGAAGATGACGGCTTCAGGCTCTCTGTGCCTCAGCCATCCTTAGAGCTGAAATCAGACATGCATTGATTTGAGGTTAAACACAGTTTTCCAGGAGGTTAACCAAAAGCACCAAGCTCTCCAGGGAGTCTCCATCGCTTGGTGGTAGGATGGTGTAACATGGGGAAGGAGGACATCAGTCATGCACAAAGAATTGAGGTAAGTGAGGAAAAGTTCCAGTCTGTTTTAGGCTGGATGATGCAAAGTTCCCTTCTGGCTTTAAGCACTACTTCTCTGTGAGTCTGTAACATGGAGCTAGCAACCATCCCTTCCCCACAGGGCTATTCGAAGAATAAAGACTGCCAGGCAATGGATGGTAAAGTAATCAGGGCTCCTCCAGATATGCGAAGTAGTTAGATTGACTGTGCCCCCCGCAAAAGCAGCAGAATCATTTTGTGCAAGACTGGTGATAAATGGAATGAGAAGGCTCATGCAGCCCATCTATTAACAGTTGGCCTCTGCAAAGGCTCCAGCAAACAAGTGCTGCGAACAAAGTCGCAAGATGATCTCTTTTCACAGTAAAAGAACTTTTCCTTTTTCCCTTCTTTTATACCGAAGTCCATCAAAAAACAAATGTACCGGTAGTTTTTTTTAAGTTGTTGTTTTTCAGAAATCCTGGCTCATTCACCTGTTGGCTCTTCAGCTTGTTGGAAATGGGGTTAAATCTAGGAGGTGAAAAAACAACAAAACAACCTGGAAGTGCTCTGAATATACACCAGGATGAATGAGGAGCATCAGATGGCAAAACAGACGACATCCGATGTCAGCCCTCCCTTCCATCCTCTTTCTAAGCCAAACAATTCCCTCCAAATGACAAAAATACATGCTATTTTTGCCTTCCTGATTAGTTTGTTTCAGTAAATCCCACTTCACAGATAGACCCAGCTCGCTTTAATTAGCTTTGGCACATTGACAACGAGAGGGAAGAAAACACCACAGGACAGTGCTGTCCGGACACACGTCGCCAAGCAGTGACAAAAATAAACCATTTTGCTACATAACAGCTAAGTGCTTCTTGACTGCCTGCTTTTATCCCTGTAAGCTTTGTACCTAACTGGTGAAATTAGTCTGACCAGTCCAACACTTTACTGAACAAAATCTATTTTCCATCTCTTAGTAGTAAAATGTTCTAAGCCCAGCAAAATCAGTGGCCATTTGGAGTCGGTTTTTCTTTGATATCTTTTTTTTTCTCCTTCACAGTCTCTCCCTGGTTCCCACAGCCCATAGTATATTTTATCTCCTGCCTGTTCAGGGCAATCTGGTCATTGCTAGGCAACATGTCATCATAAATATTTCATCGGCAGAGGAGTGTTCAGAGCTGTGGCCAAAATTCTTTAGCTGGAGCCGCATCCCCGATCCCTTTTGCTCACGTACTCTCAGGGGTGCATGTGTCCAGCTCCAGACACCACATGGAAAAGGGATGGCCGGGGCTAAGGCAAGCCAAGAGCATCACTGGGAAGAGATGTGGGCTTCTCACCCAGCATCATGCCTGACTCAGCACACGGGAGTTGTTGCAGGCTGCCCTTTAGTTGCAGCAGCTGGAGAAAGCTGGTGCACCCTGCCCTGTGCAGCATCTGGGCATTTGGACTAGATGTTGGCCCTCAGAAGCAGGTTTTGGCAATTTGATGACAATTTTGTGCATTTCTATGCATAGTTGGGAGACCTGGGGTAGGAAGACAGAGGATGAGAGCTTGTAGATGAACACCGGGTTCCTGAGAGCACTCAGCATCTTGCAACAAAGCAAAATACAAACCCAAACCAGTCTGCGCAGTGCCAGGGGCATGCTCATCCTTACTGCCAGGACTTCCAGAGCTCTCTATCCCAAAAGAGCCACATCTCATAAGCTTTTCTCCCTCTCTCCTTCTCCTGGAAGAAGAATCCCACCTGGAAGTTGTCATCTGAGAAACACCGGCCGCTGAAGCTCTGGAGCTGACTGAGCAGCTCTTACTGGAAAGTTGCATCATTTTATCAGTAGAGCCTTAACTGTGGGGAGAGTTCTCCCTCATGCAGTTGTCTGTCACACTGTCATTTTTTCACAGTTATCTAAAATGAATCTGGCCTGCCCATCTTTCCGTGGCTCTGTGGCTGATTATTGTTGCTGTAAGAACTACTGAATCAGTATTAGGAACCTGGCATTAAAGTGGGACTGCTCTGCCCGGTGGGCTGCCTGTTTCTCAATTGTGCATGCAGAATGGGTGTCCAGAGTCCCTGGTGACCCCAAAAGAGTTTGTGTTGGCTGATCTCTTCTCAGAAGCCGTCTGGGACAATTGATGGTATTACAAGAAAGTAGCCATACGGTGATCTCTTTACGGCAAGGGTTACCTACACATGCCAAAGAAGATGCACTAAGAGGGTGCCTTTGGGTGGCAAAGAATAGCCTGGGGGTAAGAATTACAGCATCTTGGAAGACACATCAATAAGATGCAGCTGTTTCCAGTTACTGCTCATTTTTGCAAGTAGCAAAGAGATCCAGCTTGGCTCCCACCGGGGTTCAAACTCAGGCTGGGGTAGGACCCAGCACCTTACATAGAAATATCCTTTATACTGTATGTAAAGTGAAGTCTTGCTGCCCTAAAAAGCAACTTTTCTATTAATTCACACTGGCCTTAGCAGGTTATCCACCACTCCTTTAACTCATGATTTGGAAAAAGATTTTTTGGTCATAGCACCCTGAAAGGTCTCAGCCCTGCTCCAGAGGAAGATGAGCACCTTCCTCCCCTGCTTCCAGAGGAGACCTGGCATGCTCAGCCAGGACCTTTCCTCCAGGCTGCTCTACAGTAAAGCCCCTACCTCAGCCTTCCTGCAAGACCAAGCTATGCCTTCAAGGCACCAGCTTGTCCAAGATTCGCTCCATGCATGGAAGAGCAATGGGAAGTTGTCAGATCAACTGAGTATTCTTCTGTCTAGAGTCCCTGTTGAGCCAAATACAATCTTAAAACAAATGACCTACTGCACCAGATTAATGCTTATGCCTGGATGTTAACAGGAGTAAAGACAAGGGCGTGGAGGTATTTTGAGCTTATCTATTTGCTTTCTTCTTGCCCTATGAAGTGAACTTGCAGCTGTTTATGTAGATCTGATGGTGCAGAATTTTGTCCACTATAAGAGCAAGCTCAGCAATTGATACATGCTGTCTGCCATGGGGGTGGGAAAAACATTACTCAGGCAACAGTGTTGTACATCTGATCGGGATGCTTTCATCACATCTGCCTGCGATCATCAATCAAGATTCTTATTTCCTTGCAAGCCAAGAAATAGGTGAGGTTGGAAGAACTCCTCTGGAGATACTGTTAGCCGAAAGAAGCAAGCAAGAAGGATACGAATATATTTCTAAGCATGTGGGAAGTGTAAAGATTTCTGATCAAAACCTCAGCATTTTGTAGCTCTGTGATTTTTTAATTTTAAATGCTTTAAGGAAATTTTATTGCCAGATGAAAGTGCTCAGTACTTAGGCATATGGAAGAGGTCTGATGGAAAGCCACATTTTCATTAAGTGAAACATAGAGAGACAGGGAATTCATCCTTTCCCAGTCTTTCTCCCAAGCTCTCAAGGACAGTGCCAGTGCAGTGATACCTACTGGCTGTCCCTAGCTAAATGGCACCAGCTGATCTCAGTCTAGCTAAGAAGATCCAGCTCGTTAGTGAGAGTATTTCACCCTTGCCCACAGGAGGTCAAGCTCTTGAAATGGCAATGCCACAGTGAACATAAGGAAAGGCTGCACCAAGACATGACTTGTTTATGCTGCAGACAAAATGACTCCGAGTGTGGGCTTCTGATGTGGCCAGAAAGCGCCCGCTGGACCACCTGCGACCTTCGTGGCACCAGGCAGGCTGCTGAGGAGGTGGCTGTGCATGCAGGAACCACGAGGGATGTGCTGCTCGCCCTGCTAAGCTTCACTCCTGAATTTGATGGTGCTGTGCTAACAACTGAGGCCGTAAGTCTGTACTTCTGGTGCATTGTTAATCCTGCCAGTCTTCCTTCTCGCCTCCCTGAGGCTGGTGGGGTGCGCAGAGAAATGTGTCACGATAGCATAGCCCGACATGGTTCTTCTTTGCAGTCTTTTGTCTTTACAGTTTCAGCAATGAGCAAAGGGGATGTTAGACCTCATCACCATGTGCTTAAAATTAAGCAAAGGTGTGTCTCCATGGTCCAAAGGTGCAAGAGAAACCAAAGCAGCCCTGTGGGTGAGACATAATATATGTTAACTTGTAGGGAGCTCCGCGTGCATGCAGCTCAGATGCCAATAGTGCAGATGCTGCCTGACTCAGATCTGGCTGACACAGCTCTGCAGAGCACTGAATTATGCTGTATAGACATAACCACGGTGACAGCAGTAAAATGTCAGAGACCCAAGCAGCTGCGAAGCTGAGACAGGCTCCTCTCAGTCTGCTGGCTCGCACTAAGGGAGAGAGGAAGCCAGACCCTGAGTGCGAGGAGAAGCATGCAACACTATCCTGACTGCGTAAGGACATGGATGGCATTACTAACTTTGGGTTCATCTGTCCTGGGAGTGTTTTGGTGGTAGGAAATGAACTTTAGGAGTCATGGTAATCCATTAGGCTATGGAGGGACTCTTGGGATTAATTGCAATCAGCCAAAAAGATGGTCCTTGTCTAGCATCAGTCAAAGGCATATTTGATTATCATATTAGTTTCCAAAATTTGTCAAAATGGTATCTGGAGATCCTGAAGTTCCCCAGAAAGGACAAGCCTATGAACAGAACATTTTTTTAATAAGGATGTAAGAATGGTTGTACTCAGCTGAACCAAACATCAGCCTTGCTCTGGTTTCTGTCTGTAACAGTGATCAGCAGCAGAAGCTCTTCATATAGAATGAGAGGAAACATCTCTCTGTGCCTTTTCACTTTTAGGCAGTAGTAGTGTATGCACTTCTTTGGGCAATGTTAAGTCTTTCTTTGTAATGGCTCTTGACGGGTTTTTTTGTGGCCATGAATATTTTTGGCCTCCACATAATCCTGTGGCAGTGTACTCCAGTTTAACTATGTGTCCGAACCACTTATTTGCTTAATTCTGCAATTTGAGAATTTCATTTGATGATCCCTTGTTCTTCTGCTGCAAGAACAGTGAATAATTATTTCCTTCTCACCTTCCCTCTGGCACACTTTGCTACAACTCCAGTCCTCCCTTGATTTTTCTGTGTAGCTACACTGTCAAGTGGGCAGGTTGATCTAGCCACACTTAATCTACCTAGTGCTGGTACCAGCAAGCAGTGACAGATGAGGGATGTGGATGTTGCCATGGGTCAGTAGACCATGAGCTTGTATAGCTTACACAACTATCTATTCTATCGGTCCTCCACTATCATTGTTGTTCATGCTACATACATCAAGCCTGGCATAGGTATGCCTCCCAAGATTACAGTCTATCTCCATTAGACAGGACAGGACTCCAGTTCAAGGAGTCACTCTTTTAGTGGTGGTGGCTGAGATGTGAATGTCTATATCAGTGTGACATAAAGGTATGCTGAAGGTCTAGCTGATATTTGAAGATTCAGACTGGATATTGACTGCTAACAGCATCGCAACATGGGAATTGTACGCTTTGAAAACCCCTAATTTTCAGCAGTCCCTGACAACTCTGTGCTGACCTTTAGCTGACTTTAAAAGCAAATCCAGCCTGGAAGTACTCTGCAAGCACACAGCCTATTATTGCCACTGCTTTTTCCCCCCGCCCTGTACAATATCAAGAAGAATTAAAGACACTGGTAGTTTTTTGCCCCAAGCAATCATATATAATATATAGTGCAGGGCTGAATCCCTGCTTGCCTATTTTTGTATTGTCAGAAACTCAGCTGAAAACAACGCTTAACTTTGCAGAGCAGAGTCAGCCTCAAAATACCCACAGTGATCTGTATGTTATAACCCCCAGAGTTAAATGCCTCCAGATATTGAGGGCAATTCAGGGCTGAACCCATCCTGTGTCTCAGCTGGAGAAGCCAGTCATGAATCATCACCGCTTAATGAACGCTGTGCTGAGGATTAGGCATGGATGCAGGAGGTAGCATCCAAATTCTCCACCAGAAATGAACTGATTGCTTTGATTTTTCATTTTTTTGAAAGTTGCAAATGAAGGGAACTCTCCCTGGCCCCAGAGTTCAGAGGAATATTTTTGTGTCGGGATTTTGGTTATGTTACAACATTTGATTTGGGAGGTCAGTCTCATCTGCTGCTAACTTTTTGTAATGGCAAAATACAGACTTACGATGAGGTCATTCTCCACTAAAATTTCTGTTTAAATTGTCATCTTTAATTAAATCATTTCATGTATTTGGAGGACTAGCCAGTTCCAGTACAGTCTCTTTGAAGGCATTTTTTTCCAAATATTAGACCATTAGACAAATAGTTTCATTTTATGCCAGCTGAGCTCATCTCTCAGAAGAAACACAAGAGAGCTTATTGTTTCCCCTAATTATGGGGCACAGGAAGGCACTGGGAATGACGTGGCATCGCTAGGCAAGGCATGGCATGTGATGCAGGCACCTCAGGAGAGGGTGTTGGAGAAGGACATGGTCTCTAGTTGTGTAGCACCTTTTCCCTTCGAAGAGGGCAGAGCAGAGAAATTCTGGATGGAAAAGTGCCCATTGTTTCTGTGGTCCACCTCTATTTTGTCTGGTCTGGAACCATCCTGACGTAATCTCCAGTGGTTTTGTCCCTTCCAGTTGCAGGGTTATGTCCCTTTCCATCAGTTATAAGAATATTCCTTCATTGACTTCTCCCATTCAGCTCAGATTGATTTGATTTCATCTCACCCCACCAGTGATTTTCTTCCTTTCTCTAAAGAAAAATCCAAGCAGGGCACTTTAGGAGCCTATATTGGCAGGGAAGAGATGGGATAAGAAGGGCATTTTAGCGCTGGGATAACTGAGGAGAGAGCTCAAAGTTAATGTCGGGGGAGCAGAGATCTTATTCCTGTGACCTTCTCTCAGGCCATCTTTGTTTTCAATATTTCCCGAGTTCCTCTCAGCTGTGGTGGCCGAGTCCGTCATCACTGCTTCAGCAGACCAGACACGTTTACCAAGGACCAGTGCCTCAGATGGCTGACAAAAGGCAGAAGGACTTGGGTGTAAAAAAAACTGCCCTCCATCGTCACAGCATCCTGGAGGAGGGATGGCATCCTTGCTGCTAAGGTGAAGTCAAACAACACTTGGAAAACAAATTGACTTCCACCAGGAGAAGAACATCCTTATTTGTTACAAGAAAGGAAAAACCTCTTTAGCCGCATCAGTGAAGCGATGTCCAAGTGTTCTCTTTAATCCTCCTTAATCACGGTGTTGCTGATTAACATTTGAATAGAGCTTCTAATTAGAAAGAAGAGACACACACAACCTCACCCTGCTGAGGAGGTGAATTCTCAGCTCCTACCACTCATTCCTGCATATGCTGCCCTGATTAGGGCTTGAATGGGACAATGATTAAAGAGCCCACTGCCACTTTGCAACCTCTCAATGGTATAGCTACGTTCAAGGATTTATTTTCAACTAAGACTTGAATAAATGTTTTGCAAATGTCAGCCACTCCTGCCAAATGGGAAGAGCTTTCAAACATTTCTAAAGCACTATTCCAACTTGTTCATTGTTTTATCGCACTGATCTCTGCCTGTATAGAACACGCCCTGTTTGACCATAACGTATTTCAATTAGGATCGTGGTTTAAGCGTATGTATTTCACTTGTTCATCTATTTCATTATTCAAAAAGCAGCTGAAACCTGGTGAAAACCTGAGAAGTGTGCTATTGAAAAACCCCTTCTACCTTTTTGGGCAGAAGTGTTTTGTTTAAGTTCTTCCATCTACTGTATAGTTTATTACACTTACTAATTTGCAGTAGGCCTAACCAAAGTCAGGGTCCTGTTGTGCTAGGAACTATCCACATTCAAAGAAGACCATACTCTTAATCTCCTAGGAGTTTTTGATCTCTGCTTGAGTCAATTATATCAATCCTCTTAGAAAGACAGCTTTTCTATGCCTATCCCCGTTACAGAGCTGGAGAACAAAATGATCGCAATCGACCTAAGCTTTGTTGGAAATGGGCGTACAGCCACCTACTCACTAGGACCTCCTGGTTACAGAGCACTGGCAGATGAATTCCTGATGCAACGTCTTAAGAAATTACAGCCTCCAGCTGTTTTGTTGCCTATCTGCCAAAGCTTCTCCCCTCAGCTTAGGACCTTAGCCTCTTCTGCACACAGGTCTGTATCTTGTAACATGTGGTGATGGTGGCTTTGAAGACGGATGCCAGAAGCTGCTTGGGTGCAGCTGAGGTCCAAGTCCATGTTCCTGTCTAAGGAGGAGGCAACATCTTAAACTACTGCAGCAGCAATCACATAAACCTATCTTTCATGTACCTTTCTTTCCCAAAGATGCTGACTTAGGACTTTGGGAGACCTCCTGCAGCACAATGCATTGTGGGCCTATTTTTTTGCTGTAGACATTAAGTTAGGTAAAGAGATGGAAAGTGTTTTGTGGCCTGCAGCATGTGGAACAGATGCTTTGTAGACCCTTCTGCACTAAATTCCTTTCATTGTCCTCATTTTCCTAAACAGAACTGCAAAATCATCCTTCTCCCAGAACTAAACACATTTTCATAAATGAGACCTTGACAATATTTCCCATCCAGGTACCCAAAATTAGGCTTTGTGATACAAGTGGACTCATTATGAGGAGGCACTGAGCTCTTGTAGCTTGCAATCATTACCAGACTATGTGGAGCAGAGGCAGGAGCAGTTGAAAAGGGAGAGGCAAAACCTGCAGTGTAAGATCAATGGATCTCATTCAACTGTGAGGGAGAGGTAGAGAGATTTTACATAGAGCTATGAAAAGAAATAATCTCTAAGGGATCCTTCACTTTAGAAGTGTCTTTTATGTAGTTCTGGGCCATAGGCACCTAAACAGGCAAAAAGGCAACTAGCCAACTTTTTTTTTCCCCAGCCCATCACAAAAGCAACTTTGTAATAGGTGTTTGGTGAGTGAATCGTGCCTGGTAGCACTTGGGAATGGATATTGAGCTTCCGCTGTGCTCGAACTACCAGCTGTGCCCACTTCATGTGAGAGCTCAGCAAAAGCAGGCTCAGCTCCACATCCCACCCTCTCCCCCTTCGTAGGCAGATGCCAGCAGTAGATACATCTCCAGGGTATGTCTTGGGGTGCACCAGCCCCTAAGCCTGCTCGGAAAAACTCATCTGCGGCTGCACATCCAGCATCTCTCTCTTGGCTCTGCAACCAAGTCTGGTCTTGAAGGTTCCAGCACAGCTGGACCCACCAGACAGCAAAGACCTTGACACTAAATAACGGTGATTCACTTCATTGCCATTTATTTTGTCTGGCATCCAGGGTGGTTTACTGAGCATCACTCTATTTCTGAAAGCAGGAAAGTGAATGTTGCCTGGGTCTGAGAGCCTGTATCACCCAGATCAAGCTAAATTCAGAGCCACATCCCTCAGCCACAAATCCCTCCAAGGAAACGTCCTAAGCTGACTAGGAGGTGACATCTATGTCAGAGAGATTCCTCTGCTGCGGTGCTCGTCAGGACTTGTCAGCCACACTGCTGAGGCTCATTAGAGAGGGAGACGGTGGTCCCTTGGCCTGGTCCATCACTTGGTGCCACAGGAGCTCCAGGTGGCCTCAAATGTCTGCAAGTGTCAGAGCAAAATGGAAAATTCTTCAATTGACTTGACGTTTAACTTCCCACAGCAGCAATGTGGGAGGAGGGAGGAGAAAGAAGGAAAGAAGAGAAAGGCAGGAGAGGAAGGGCATAATTTATTGAAAGACCTTTTTTGAAGGAAGAAGCAAAAAGCAAAATGAGGTGGCACCCACCCACATGTAGAGTTTATCTGCAGAAGCCTGAGTTCACACACTCCAGTAATGATCATCGTATAAATGTAAAGACATCTCTGCCATTTAGCAGCTGTTTCCTGGATTTCAAGACATCTTGTTCCTATGGGCTAGAGGGTAACAAGCTCCTGCACAAGTGCAGCAGAAAGACATGCAAAAAACCTCTCTTCAGTCTCCCTGTGTCCCCTGAGATCTTCCCAGCCCTGCCAACTGGATTTGCATCCAGCCTTCCAGCTCTGGGACTGCTCATGCTCAACGGTCGAGTCAAAAAGGAGTTTAGAGACACCACAATACACTGGGAAGACACTAACCTCTTCCAGGTCTGCTCTTGGGAAGCTAGCACTCATCAGCACCCTGCCTGCCCAGAGAAGTCCTGCTACGGGTGGGCAAATCCCCCCTGTGCTGTCTTGCGTGAAGGCCTGTGCTCAGTACATTACCTCTCTTGACACATGTGGCTTTGGGGGTCCTGGTGTCCTTGACTGAAATTCAAAATCCCCAGTGACTTCTCTCCCCTTCCATCCATTAACTTCCTAACGTCCCAGCTATTCTGGGATTATGCCCTGTCAGGACCAAGGGCTATTCTTGGACCACTCTGCTTATCACATCCAGCAACAGCAGCCTGCACTGACAGCTCCTGCTGTTGCAAAGCAAGGAGAGGCAGCCAGGAATAATTTCCCAAGCCAAGGCAATGTGAGGAGAGCTGTGGCACTCTCTGTTTGGACAATCTAGTTCAAGAGAGCAGCAGCTGAGATACAGCAG